>NC_066584.1:274529617-274829617 GCF_024323335.1 Lathyrus oleraceus | reverse complement strand
GCATACTCCTCCAACATAGGCACAAGCTGATAATCAAGAAAAGTGAAGCAATGGTAGAGAGGATCATAAAATTGAACCAACACACTCAGAAGTCCTTCAACCACATTAGCATACAAGATAGACAAAAGCTTCCCATGACGTTGCTTGAAGTCCAAGGGATCTAATACAAAGGATGACAACTTCCTTAACTCTTTCAAGTCTGGGCATCTGAAACTGTACTTCTTCGTGTTCCTTCGTCCACAATCCATGGTCTGAAAGTATTTGCAAATAAGACCCCAGTTCCTTGAAATTATTTCTAGTGTGATGAATGTATGAATGCAACAATCACAAGTAAGGGATCAAACACAAGGAAAACAAACAAAGGTCAAGGGATTAATCAAGTCATTGTCAAGATCAATCATCCATTTTGGTGGATTATGGTTTTCCCCTTATCAACACCCAAGTTCCATTGATATTGGCAAGACTTGATTGGATCAACCAAGAATCAAAGGGTTCGTTGTGAGTCACGAGCATGGACACCAAAGAGACAGAATATTCGTCACCGATTTAAGTGAACATATCAAGGATAGACTCAAAGGAAAAAAATCCGTCATCGGTTAGGATGAACATATCAAGGATAAACTTGCCTTGGGATTCTAGGGAGGATATCTGTCACTGGTTAGGATGAACATATCAAGGATAAACTGCTTGAAAAGGTAGGACTTACATCTATCGAATGCTGGATAGAATACCGAAAAGAAGAGAATATCCGTCATCGGTTAGGATGAACATATCAAGGATAAACTCAGAGGGGAAAATAGGAATTACATCTATCAGTTACTGGATAGAATACCAAAAAGAGAGTATCCGTCCTTGGTTAGGATGAACACATCAAGGATAAACTCTGCAAAGGGGATAAAAGCAGGATTTACAACTATCGGTTACTGGGCAGAAGACCAGAAAGAGAGGGAAATCCGTCACCGGTTAAGATGAACATATCAAGGATTAACTCTCTGGAGAATAAAAATAGGGATTACAACTACCGGTTACTGGGGTAAAATACCAAAAGGACAGAATATCCGTCACCGGTTAGGATGAACATATCAAGGATAGACTCAAACAAGGGAAGAAAATATCCGCCATCGGTTAGGATGAACATATCAAGGATATACTTCCTGGGAGACGTGAAAACGAATCCGCTGGGGGAACAAGGTTACCTTTGTCGGGTATTAGGCAAAAGTGACAAACATTAGAAGAATATTACTAGTTACTGGGTAATAGGCTCTCAGGGGACCTGAAGCTTCTATCTAGGAAAGATCTAGAAAGAAAAGGCCAATCAAAGGACTCAACCCAATAAGGATATAACTCAAGGGGAGTGGTTCCATCCAGATAATTAATTGGGGAGGAAGCTGAAATAATAATCATCCACGAGGAAATAACTTAGTGGGAAAGGGAGAAAGGTTAAAGTCTTTCTGCTTAATGGGCTGACACTCTACAACTGAAAGAGGATAAACGGGCCAAATTTGCATGGGGAAAAAGGTATAGCGCCATAGTAGAGAAATAAAACGAACAATGAATCACGAAGTACAATAATGTAATAATGAAATTATATGAATGTATATGTATATGTATATGTATATGTATATGTATATGTATATGTATATGTATATGTATATGTATATGTATATGTATATGTATATGTATATGTATATGTATATATTATGATTATGCTGACAAAATAATTACAAAGGATACAACTGTCACTGATTTAAATCATCGATACAATCCCCAGCCAATCCTCACGGGAGGGAAACAACTGTTGGAGAGAAACAAACATCTCGAGAGTCTAATCCTGGTCGGGTAAAGCACAAGGAGAGGATCTGCTGAGCAAACTGCTACAAACTCTGCAGGGAATTTTAGGTCAACACCATTTCAGATGGGAGACAACCCTGCACGGGACTAACACATCAATTGCTCAAAATCAAGAGTAACTCTGACGATTTGCGGAGGAATAAAAATTCTTCCGAAGTCGTGTGAACTGCCGAAATAACATGCCTACAACTCCAGGGAAGCCAACAAACTTGGCTAGGGAAAGCAATAGAACTCGGCTACTGAAATGCTGTCGGGGATGAAACAGGGATTACACCCACTGCTTGGGAAGAACCAATACTGCTTCGCATTTAGGGCTTACCGCTTTTCAAACAGCTGTTGATATTCCTCTAAATGATATCGATTGCTTATAACTACTTTTATATATTTAAGAAAATATTATTTTAATTTAAAATTTAATTCCAAAAATGATCATAATAAAATTTAAATCTATTTGGCTGAATTAAACAAGAGTAGAAACAATTGGATAAAAAGCTCAACTTTATTTAATGGAATGGTAGTCTGTACATGACAAGACTCCATAGATCTTTACAAAAGTTGAAAAATGGTAATTTACATGGAAAAGGGATACATTTAGTACAATGATCACTAATCCTTCTACCAACTTTTGATATCCACTACGCTCATGGCGACTTCATCGGAGATGGTGAATCAGAATTGACCGATTTGCTCAAGAATGTATTCAAAACTGAAGATCAGCAGGATACAGTTACTTGCCATTGTAAGACCCCAATTTTGTCCCTAAGATCCCTCATGGCATCATAATATTGCATTTGCATTGCCTCAAGGATCATTAGCATCTTGGTTCCCTTTACCTTTGGGTGGGACCTTTTGTGAGTGGTTTTAGATCACCAAGCATGCTTGAATTGCATATCCTTACTTTCCTCATTTTGTTTACTAACCAAAAAGCACAAAAACATGTCACTAACATCTTTTGTTTGTAGTTTAAGCAATCACCAGGTCAAGAGCTTCAAGGAGATCCTTTGTGCAATGATATGGTCAGGAGAAGATGATAGCAATCATGGTAATGGTTCCCAAAGCTCTCATCCATCAAATATGCCTCCCTAGCATCTCAATTCACATTTTGATCAAGGCAATTCAAAGGGTTTGAGGTTGGTTCCCCAAAGAAACCTAATTCATCTGTGCACCACAAAGCCTTGCTCATGAAGCAACCTCAGCCCATGGTCAAATACAATCAAGGTAAGTTCTTTAATTCATCATTTCAAATGGAGATGGTTCTACAAGAAACAATGTTCTTAAGGATAATATGAACAACTTTCATGTCCATCAAAAATTGATTTGAAGCTTGGAAGACCATCTTTCATTCCAATACATTATAGGTCATTTTGACTGAAACCCTAATTTTGGGTCAACTTCCCAAGGACATAACTCATTCATTTTTTATTATTATGATGTGGGATTAAATGAATTGGAAAGCTTAAGATGTCTACTTCAAATGTTATGTTGAACAAAATTTCAAAATCTCAAAGGAAATACATGTGATAATGCAAGACATTATAGGTCCTTTTGGGCCAAATGCATTAAAAGGCAAAAAGGTCCAACTTCAAGTGCCCATAACTCTTTCATAAAAATTCCAAATGATGCAAAATTTAAGTCCATTTTGATTGTCTTGAATATATATACAACTTTGATGTTGGAGGTTTTTCCATTTGAGGCTTGAATCATCAAAATAGAAGGGCTTGAAAATTGGCCAAATTTAGAAACCTTGCATTGACATGTTTTGCACATCACACTTTAAACTCAAATTTCATAAATTTCCACACTCCAAATGGATTTTTGCCCAACATAACAATTGTTCGTTACATCAAGGCCTTTCCAACCATTGCTCACATGATCATATTTGGATTTGGCAAATGGTATTTTCGAAGAGTTGAACATTTAGGCATAATTATGGAACTCACATGAAATCTTGATGCACAAGCCAATACAGCTCTAATTACACATCCAAACCTTTGGCATTTGAGTTCAGCTTGCAATTGGCATTGTTTTTGGGCCATGTGCATGATCATGCAAGCCCATGCAAGGATTGTCCATGTTCATGCACACGGATCAATTCATCATTTCCTTGCCACTCCCTCTATAAATAGAGACCCTATTCCATTCAAAATGCACACCTGATTCAACCTGTTATGCTGCAAAAATCTCTCCATAACCATTACCAAAGAAGCTAGTTCATTTTTCTCAAAAATTTTCATATCCAAAATTCAACTACATCTGGTTGAATCCTTGGATCTAAAGCTTCTAAACCTTCATCATTCATCTCACTGATCTTCTATTTTGGCAAAGAAAGCAAAGAATCGAGCTCAAGTTTCCAGAATTCAAGCTTACTCTTCAACTGGTATTTTCTTCGAATCTCATCATCCATTGACCTATTTGCTTGGATCTTGTGTCTGCTGAAGTCCTCTCAATATAGGCATCATGATTATGCATTTAATTGTTGAAATCCAATGAGTTCATGATGAACACCAGATTTTTCAACCTCTGATTTCTCACACCATGGAAATCTAGAGTGAAAATGGATGGTACAGGGATGATGTACATCATCCCAGCTTTCCAATGATGTATAGATCGCATGATTTGGTTAAGCTTTGGTTGTCTGCTATGGTGGCCGGAAAATGCAAGCTCACCGGAGAAGAAGGTGGCTCCGGTGGCTGCTTCATGGCCAGATCGAATCTGGACCGTGTGATTGCATTTCCAGATCTAATCCATGCCATTCATTGTTATGACTTTTATTTAATCCATGTGTGGTTGCATTGACCAGGGTCTACCGTGCGCGCGCCTCCCAGCCTTGTGATCAGCCACGTCAATTAATGAAGTGGGATCCAAGCGCTGTGGATTTTTCTTATTTTTAATTTCTGAATTAATTTCCTTTTATTTCCATTATTTTCAAAAATTCATAACTTCTTTATTTTAAATCCAAAAATTATGGGACCAATTGCATTAGTCTCCAAATAAATTCTAGTTTCCACTTTTGATTTTTAATAATTTTTATTTTGTCATTTGATATTTTTTGTGAATTTTCTCTTTTCTGGTTATTTTTAATTCATTTTAAATAGTTTTTGATATTCAAAAAATACAAAAATATTTTCCTAATCTCTTTGAATGATGATGGATCTATGAAAAATATCCTCATCAATTTTAATTGATTTGAGATTTATTTGAGATTTTAGTTCAATTAGGTTATTTTTATTCATTTTTAATTGATTAAAAATAGTTTCTGACCTTTAAAAATGTTGAAATTTTTTCTCAAACTTGGTTTGACCTTGTTGAACTTGGGATAAATCACTTGGACCTTTCAAGGTTGATTTGAAGTGATTTTGAAGTTTGACCTTTCCATTATTTTTAATTCAAGTTTATTTTAATATTTGAAAATGCCAAAAATATTTTGCTTATTGTTTGATCTCCAATCTTCACCTCATTTCTGATTTATCATTGTTTGACTTTGACTTTCAATGTCATTTGGTCAATACATATGGGTTGGTACATCGTATTTCACTTTATGCATTTTGATCTTTCCATAATCCATTCTCCATCTCCTTCTTCTTCTTCTTATTTTCTTTTTGATCAATGAGTTGAAGGTTGATAAGTTAGCATTGATTAGGGAGACTTAATCTTCCTTGATTCAAATCTAATTCATCTTGATCAATTGATCAAGTGAATGGCTTTGCATTAAGGATAGGTTGTTTCCTAAATCATGCAAAAGGCTTAAACCAATACAAGATCATTTCTCTTTTCTCTTTTTGGCATGGCAAGTTGTTGGAACTTGGTTCACTAATCAGGACTTCTAACTTGTGTTGTTGCCTACATTATTATTGACCGGCCTCAGATAGTTGTGACTTTTACATAAGTCCAATTACGATTGCTTAACATAACGCTAAATTTGCCTTATGGCACACTAACTACTAACACTAACTATTGACAATTAACATTTACCTTTTGCTCTTTACTTTTATGCAATTTACTATTCTTGCACATATTATCCATTTGCTTTTCTCTTTGCTCACTTGAGCACATGTTTATGTTAATGCCATTTGCCTTTTGCTCACTTGAGCACATAATTGTGTATATACTATTGTGCTTGTGTTTTGTTTTGATTGTTGTGAACCAAATGCAAAGAAATGGACTTAGTTTCTAGGACTTTCCCTATGCAAAGAATGGAGAAATGGACTTAGATCTTAGGACTTTCCTTGTGTAAAATTGGAGTAAATGGACCTTAATGATGAAGATGGAAGGGGGACCAAATCTCTAAACTTAATCTTGTCCATTCTTGATTTACTTCATGGAGCTTTTGATGTGTTTGCTTTTTGTGCTAGGGAATTCTATGAGAGCTCAAATTGGAGAAACCATTGCCATGTTCATCCAAAGTGAAAGATACAAGACACATTGAGGATCTGTTAGGAGACTTGTTTGATTGTTTATGCTTTTTGTGATTGCCTATTCCAAAGGATGGGAGCTACTTGGATCATCAATATGATCTCAAGAGAGGGACTCCATTGTGGTTTTGTTTCTTCATCCTTTCTCTTTTTGCTTTACTTAGGACTTAGCCATTCTTCTTCTTCTCTCCACTCTAACCCAAGCCAAAACTTTTTGTTCAAACATTTAACTATTATTTTCAAACATTAGAAACCTAAGCCTTATGCTTTTGATTTTCAAACTTTCTTTTCATAACACTTATTTTGAATTGAATCTTTAAGTCAACTTTGACCATTTTTGTATATACTTCTAATTGGTAAATATAACCCATTCAAATTTCATTTTGTGGTTCCAATGGCCACTTTCTAATCAAAACTTTTTCATAACCTTTAGCTATTAGGTTTGAGTTATCTTTGTGGTAGATGTAATACTCACCTATATCCTTAGTGATGGACAATGAGTCTTCCATGCTTATTATAGGGTTAACCCCTCACTAGCATGTTGAAGCTATCCTCACATGGTGGATTTGTGGTTTTGGGTTGAGTTTTCTCCCTTTCATAACAAAAGACCTTAAGGCTTTTGGACCAATCAATTCACCAACTCATTTTGAGATTTTTACCCCGAACTACGAGGTTTTGATCCTTATATTTTTATAAGATGGTACGTAGGCAATGGGTTTATCCATCCAAACACAAAAATATAAATAAACTTGTACATTCTCCTCTCATCTCTTCAATCATGTTTGCACAAACAAAATTTTCACAAAAAACAACAACCTTTACAACAAGTGTGAAAAGGGCTCCCTAGGAGTACCTAGGATGTTTTGGGTGCCTAACACCTTCCCATTACATAACCAACCCCCTTACCCAGATCTCTGTATTCTTTTACTAGTTTTTGTTAAAACTATTAGGTTTTTGTTAGCTTTCTAACCATTCCTTTGTATAAATAGAAGTGCGGTGGCGACTCGACTTGTATGATTTACCTTGGATTTAGTCAATATCTCTAATGGTAACGAATACCCCGCTACAACCATAATCCCTAATTTTTGCATAAATTTCCCCAAGGTGGGGTAATTAATTTATCGGGATGATTTTTCTGTTTTTATGTATCTAGTTTTTGCCTGGATCGCCCTTTCGGGTTTCAATCCACCGAGACGCTCATTTTTGCCTAAGCCGCCTTTTCAGGTTTTCAACTTAGTGAGTTATTCTTTTCTTTTTTTAGGCGAAGTATTTCTTGACTGCATCTGCATTCACAGGACGAGTGAACTCTTCACCATCCATAGTTTTAAGAATCAAAGCACCGCCTGAAGAGGCTCTCTTAATAACATATGGGCCTTCATAATTAGGAGTCCATTTTCCCCTAGAATCTGGTTTGAAAGATAGGATCTTCTTGAGCACAAGGCCACCTTCTCTGAACACACGAGGCCTGACCTTCTTATCAAAAGATTTCTTCATCCTCTGCTGATATAACTGACCATGACACATGGCAGTTAACCTCTTCTCTTCAATTAAATTCAGCTGATCATACCTGGTCTGACACCATTCATCCTCAGTCAACTTGGCTTTCATCAAGACACACAATGATGGGATCTCCACATCTACCGGGAGCACAACTTCCATGCCTTAAACAAGTGAGAAGGGTGTTGCCCCTGTCGAGGTGCGGATGGATGTACAATACCCGTGCATAGCAAATGGAAGCATCCCATGCCAATCCTTGTACGTCACAACCATCTTCTGGATGATCTTCTTAATGTTCTTGTTTGCAGCTTCAACAACCCCATTCATCTAAGGTCTATAGGGAGAAGAATTATGATGTTAAATCTTAAAGTCTTTGCAAAGAGCTTCCACCATGTTATTATTCAAGTTAGATCCATTGTCAGTAATGATCTTACTTGGCACACCATATCGGCATATAATCTGATTTTTGATAAACCTTACAACAACTTGCTTGGTTACATTCGCATACGATGCTGCTTCAACCCACTTTGTGAAGTAGTCAATAGCCACCAGAATGAAACGATGTTCGTTCGAAGCTTTGAGCTCAATCATGCCAATCATATCAATTCCCCGCATGGAGAATGGCCATGGAGAGGAAATGACATTTAATAGTGTCAGAGGAACATGAATCTTATCTGCATAGATTTGACACTTATGGCATTTCTTCATAAACTTGCAATAGTCAGATTACATTGTCATCCAATAGTAACCTGCTCGCAACATCTTCTTTGCCATAGCATGTCCATTGGAATGAGTACCAAAGGAACCTTCATGGACTTCGGTCATCAATAGGTCTGCTTCGTGTCTATCCATGCATCTGAGCAAAACCATATCGAAGTTTCTCTTGTATAGTATATCATCATTCAGGTAGAAATTGCCGGCTAATCTTCTCAAAGTATTCTTATCTTTCAAAGATGCCCAGGCGGGTAAATCTAACTTTGGAGGAAACATTTAATATCAAAGTACTCTATATGGTATCAAACCGGGTTGATTCGTCTCCCATTCAACTTTGTATTGATTCACAACCAAAGCTGAATCTCCATAGACGTCTAAATACTTGATTCTGAGATCAATGGCCTCTTATAGCCCCATAATGCAAGCTTCATACTCAGCCATGTTGTTTGTACACTTGAAAGTCAATCTAGCTATAAATGGAAAATGCGTTCCTTGAGGAGTAATAATTACTGCCCCAATGCCATTTCCATACTGATTAACAACTCCATCAAATACCATGCCCCAACGGGAACCAGGTTCTTGCCCTTCTTCAAGCAATGGTTCACCACAATCTTTCATTTTCAAGTACAAAATCTATTCACCAGGAAAATCATACTACACTGACTGGTAATCTTCAATCGGTTGGTGTGCCAAATGGTCAACCAAGACACTACCTTTGATCGCTTTCTGAGATCGGTATTCGATATCATACTCTGGTAACAACATCTGCCAACGGGAGATCCTCCCAATTAAAGCAGGCTTCTCAAAAATATACTTGATTGGATCCATTTTGGATATCAACCAACTGGTATGATTCAACATATATTGACGCAGATGCTTAGCAACCCAAGCCAATGCGCAACAAGTCTTCGCAAACATAGAATACCGAGTCTCACGATCGGTAAACTTCTTACTGAGGTAGTAAATAACATATTCTTTCTTTCTAGTCTCATCTTGCTGACCAAGAACACAACCCATACTCTCTTCAAGCACAATCAAATAGATGATCAACGGTCTTCCTTCAACAGGCAGAGACAGAATCAGAGGCTCAAGCAGATACTCTTTGATACTGTCAAAAGCTTTCTGGCAGTCCTTGGTCTAATCACAAGACTGGTCTTTCTGAAGAAGTTTGAATATAGGCGCAGATGTGGAAGTCATGTGTGAAATGAATCTAGAGATATAATTCAAGCGGCAGAGAAAACCTCTTACTTGCTTCTCAGTTTTGGGCGCATGCATCTCTTGTATTACTTTGACCTTGGCGGGATCAACTTCAATATCCTTTTCGCTGACAATAAAGCCCAACAACTTACCAGAACGAACACCAAATGTACACTTATTGGGATTCAAGTGAAGTTTGTACTTCCTCAAACGCTGGAATAACTTCAACAAATGCTCAACGTATCCCTCTTCATCAATAGATTTGGCAATCATATCATAAACATAGACTTCGATCTCTTTATGCATCATATCATGAAAAAGAGTAGTCATTGCTCTTTGGTAAGTTGCACAAGCATTCTTTAGACCTAAAGGCATCACTCTATAACAGAATGTTCCCCAGGGTGTAATGAATGTGGTCTTCTCCATATCCTCGGGTGCCATCTTGATCTGATTATATCCAGAAAATCCGTCCATAAACGAAAATACTTTGAATTTAGCTGTGTTATCTACCAACATATCAATGTGTGGCAGAGGGAAATCATCTTTCGGACTGGATTTATTCAAATCTCTATAATCGACCCACATACAAACTTTTCCATCCTTCTTCGGCACAGGAGTAATATTGGCCACCCATTGTGGATACTCAACAGTAACAAGGAAACCGATATCAATCTGCTTCTACACTTCTTCTTTGATATTCACTGCCATATTAGGATGAGTCCTCCTCAACTTCTGCTTGAATGGCGGGCATTCCGGCTTCAACGGCAATCTATGCTCCACAATCTCAGAAGCCAACCCAGGCATGTCTTGATAGGACCAGGAAAACACATCTGAATACTCTCGGAGAAGATCAATCAACCCCTTCTTCACTTCAGGACACAATCTTGAATTCCTTCATATCATCCTCAGAACCCCAATTGACTAACTCATTCTGCTCTTCGAATGGCTGAATGACTTTTTCCTCGTGCTCAAGTAGACGAGACAATTAATCAGATACTTCTTCATCACTTCCTTCCTCATCCTCAAACACAGGGAATTCAAAATTCAGCGAAGAAGTAGGATCATTGTATTCAATGGGTTTAGAAACCAACCTGCATAATGATTTGATATTTTGATTTTAGAGAAGTGATTTGGTGACCAAATATCATGCAGATGGATAAATTATATTTTAATTATGTTTTTTGTGATTACCATTTTCAGAAAAAGCAAAAAGTAAAAATAAACATCATAGGTATGGATGAATATAATTGAATTTTATTAATGATCAAAATTTGAAAATGCCAAACAATGTTCACTTCTTCCTTTGGCATAGGAGAAGGATATTCAAAAACAATAAGAGCAGTTACTTAAAGCGATGCAAAATAACAGGAACATCAACAGCAGTCCAATTGTTGCAAGCTTTTCCATGCGTCACAAAATTGGAGCAGTCTTCATCTTCATCACCCTCGATCACGACAACTAAGTGTTGTTCATTACCATGAATGAACCCTCCGCTAAGGAAACTGGGTTGTACATCTTCAACTCTGATCTCAGATGAGCCTCGTTGGAATCCCAAACCAGCTCTCCTCTTGTTCTCGATGACCTCTATCATTTGTCCCCATTGGTCAGAAATACCATCTTCAACAATTTTCTGAGCATCTTTGAAGGAGGACATAGGTGCCCCTACTCTCTTTTCCTCAGTAATAGATAGAGCTTGGAATGGAGTTCCAACCTCATCCTCAGCTTCTACATAAGATAAAGACGACATGTGGCATACCAACAAGGCCTTCTCCCCACCGACAAGAACAAGCTTTCCATTCTTGACAAACTTCAATTTATGGTGTAGCGTTGATGTAACGGCTCCTGCCTCATATATCCATGGCCTTCCTAACAGGCAACTATAGGCCGGGTGGATATCCATCACTTGGAAAGTAATTTAGAAATCACTCAGACCTATCTTCACAAGAAGGTCCACTTCACCAATCACGGTATTGGGAGAACCATCAAATGCCTTGACGATCACGCCACTATATCTCATCGGAGCTCCTTGATATGTCAATCTAGAAAGAGTTGATTTGGGAAGAATATCCAAAGACGAACCAGTATCAACCAACACATTTGATAGTGCATCCTCCTTACAATTCATTGAAATTTGCAATGCCAGATTGTGATTTCTACCTTCCTCAGGAAGTTCCTCATCACAAAAGCTCAAGTTGTTGCAGGAAGTGATGTTAGCCACAATATGATCAAACTGATCAACCGTTACATCATGCTCTACATACGCTTGCTCCAATACTTTTTTGCAATGCTTTTTTGTATGCTTCAGAATTTATAAGCAGAGACAACACTGAAATTTTGGAGGGAGTTTGGAGCAACTGCTCAACCACATTAAACTCGCAATTCTTGATCAACCTAAGTACCTTATCATCATCATTAGGCTTCAAACCACTGGATTTCCCATACTGACACTTTGGAGCGCTAATTGGAGCCACTGCAGGCAGTTCCACCTTCTTATTGGCAGATACATCTTCCACACTCTTTGGGAACACCGGCCCAAAAACACGACCACTACGGGTCACTTTCGTAACATCAGCAATGCTCACAACAGAACTGGTCGTAGGCAAAGGAACCTCTTAACCATTCTCTAACATAGTATCATTGTACTGGTATGAAACATCCTTATCAAAAGCATACGGGACTAGACCCGCTAACCATATTACTAACGACGGTACCGATCTATTGCTGACACTATTACTGCTGCTACTATCAAATTGAATCATCAATCTCTCTTGTGTCTTGAACACTAGAACTATAACATTCACATCATCACCCAAGTGACGAGACTGAAGAATCTGGATCATACCCTCATCCATCAACCTATGAATGTCTCTCCTCACAACTATACAACCTCGAGGATTGAGACTGCAAATTGCAAAACCATCATGGTCATGCTCATAATTGCTCACCAAGAAGATATCCCTGGGCATCGTTACCAAGGACCTTCTAATGAAACAGACATCAAATACTTTGAACTCCCCAGGACAACCATCTACCATGTTAACAAAAGGGTTACTATGAGCAGGTAGTGGGTTAGCTTTGACATAATGAAGCTCTGGCTTGTACCACCATGGAAGTGGTTCTGGAATTTGCGGAGGATTTCTCGGTTGCAAAAGGTTCTTGAGAACCAATGATGGATACAATTCAGCATAAGTCATAGGAATAGGGTCAAAATAGACCTTCTTCCTCTCAAAGTTTTGTTGTTGTTGATGATTGTTGGTATTGTTATTGTTGTAGTTATTTGTTCTTTGTTGTGGCTGTTGTTGACGTTGTTGTTGAACTGGCATTGATTGATTGTTGGAAAATACAGGAATGACATATGATACTTGATGATGGTGTTGACGGGGTTGTGGATTTCTTCTAACATGAGGCCTCCTCTGCCTCCCAACTGATAATGCGTTAGTCTCACCTTCTTTCTTTCTGGAAAACCCACTGCTATACTTCTTGCTAGACGAAACCTCTTCTTTAGACAACCGTCCCTCTCGGGCACCTTCTTCTAACCTCATCCCCATATTTACCATTTCGGTAAAATCACTGGGGGCACTAGCAATCATGCGCTAATAATAAAATGAACTCAGGGTCTTGAGAAAAATCTTGGTCATCTCTTTTTCTTCCAAAGGAGGGGTAATCTGAGTGACAAGATCTCTCCACCGCTGAGCATATTCCTTGAAAGTATCTTTATCCTTATGAGACAACGACCTCAATTGGTCCCTATATGGCGCCATATCCACATTATATTTGTACTGCTTCACGAAAGCCTCACCCAAATCATTGAACATGCGGACACTCGCACTATCCAAACCCATGTACCACCTCAGAGCGGCACCAGTCAGTCTGTCTTGGAAATAATGAATTAGTAACTGATCATTATCAGTTTGCATCGACATCTTTCTAGCATACATGACGAGATGACTGAGCGGACAAGTATTCCCCTTATACTTTTCAAAGTCAGGAACTTTGAACTTCATCGGGATCTTGACATTAGGAACCAAACAAAGTTCCGCAACACTCTTACCAACCAAATCTTTTCCCCTCAGGGTCTTCAATTCCTTTCGCAGCTCAAGGAATTGGTCTTTCATCTCATCCATCTTTTCATAAACATCAGGGCCCTCAGACGACTCAGAATGATAGATGGTGTCCTCAACATGAGACAGAGTGTGAACAATTGGTGGTGGCATAAAAATGACCGGGCTAGATGCCGACATGGAAGAAAAAGTAGGCGTAAAACCTTCAAGTACAAAGTTGGGCGACATTCCCCACGGGAATCCGGCAGGCATGAAAGGAGCAAAATGAGCGGCAGACACGGTTGAAGAAATAACCCCTGATATGACAGTCCTCTGAGGAGGAGGAGTTGTAGGTGTTCGAGAAGATTGATTTTTAGTAGTTAGGACTGACTCCATCATGGCAGTTAGACGGGAAATCTCATCCTTCAAGTCTCTGTTCTCTTTCTCTAGATGTTCCATGATCCTTGGATGATTGGCGCGGGTATTGTATTGATGAGTCAGCTTGGCTGAAGCACAGAAGAATAAGCAATAAGACATCTGGCGAAAGAGAAACCTGCTATGAAAATGATGCATGAAATGAAATGCTTGATTGCTTTTATTTTTCAAGGAACTTACTATTTTATTTGCAAATATATATAATAAAAATTGCACAATTTGATTGACCATAAAAAATTTCTTTTATTTATATAATTGGAAGGATTACGCTGAGTACAATTTTAGAAACCAAAATAAAAAATACTGAAGGTGAGAAAAACAAGAAAGGGGGGTTTGAATTGTTTGGAAAATAAGCGCTTTTTCAAATAAAGACCACACAAGGAATTTATACTGGTTCGCTTATAACACAAAGCTACTCCAGTCCACCCGGCCAAGGTGATTTCGCCTTCAACAAGGACTTAATCCACTAATCTTGAAAGATTGTTTACAACCAACGTCTAAGAGAAGGATCTCTTAGTCCTCTCAAGTATACAGACTGCGCAGAGTCACTTGAGGAAATAAAACAATAGATAAAAAGACTATGTAATCTAGAGTGCTTCTAAGATAAGCAAATATTACAATAGTAAGAACAAAAGAGTGTTTCACGTTCTAAGCAAAAGCTTCGTGAAATATTGAGAGAGAGAGAGAATGTTTCAGTGTATCTTGCGCGCCTCTCAATGTTGATTGCCATAACTTCTGTTGTTTCTTGCCAAAACAACTTTGTCTCCCTGAATAACTTCTTTCCAAACATAGTTCCTTTCCATTTGAATTTGAAGTTAACGTTACTCTTTCTGTATTAGGAAATCCATTATCAAAGTCTGCGTGGCTCTGGGAATCTTGGAATCTTGTTGTGTTGATTCGGAGCTTCTGATGTTTATCTTAAAGAGTTCTGATGATGTCTTCAGATGACGCTGAGAGCTTCTGGAATGATATACCATTGTTCAGAGTCAGAACTTCTAGAGTGCACTTCTTCTTCAGATGCTTCTGATATTCTGCTATTTTGCTCAAAGTTAGAACTTCTTGAGCGTGTTTCTACTTTAGATGCTTCTGATATTCTGCTGTTTAGTATCTGATATGATTCTGTATCTGATGACGTCATCAGATCTCTTCCTCCTTTCCTTAGAACCCAGCACACTTAGAAACTTTTCGTTAGGGTGCCATTTTTGGTTTCATCCTTTGTTATCATCAAAATCATGGAATCTGTTGTAGAACAATTTTTGTTCTTACAATCTCCCCCTTTTTGATGATGACAAAACAAACTTAAGTAGCAGATGAAACAGGAAATATCAGATCAGGAGCTCCCCCTGAGATGAGCTAGGGAGTTCAGAAGTTCTTACCAGAGCTTCCAAGCAATGAAGTTTCGATACTGTCTGCAATTTCTTAAGTCCAATGTTAGATGAATTTATTTTTAAGAAAAGCATGTTGCAGAGTGCTTAGGGTATTAGGCAACTTTCATCAGAGTTATATTGATTTCTCCCCCTTTTTGTCAGAATCAAAAAGACTTAAACAAAATAATCAAAAAGATATTATATTCAGATAATAGAGCAACAGAGACAATGGCAAGAAAGCAAACAAGCAAACATCAGAACAAGGAGAACAAGGCAACAAACAAACAAATCCTAAGTGCCTAAGGGTTGGGAGACGGAGGCATTCTCTGAAGCAGTTGAGCCAGCATGTTCTGAATGTTGTCGTTGACGGTGTCCTGTTTGTCCATTCTGGCTCTGAGTTCCTTCTGATCTTTCTGAAGTTCTTCAAGTGTCTTGAGAACCATGGGAATGACAGAAGAGGACTCCCCCTGAGTCAGCGCACTATTTTCTTCAGCAGCTCTGGCTTCAGCTTCTGCAGCTGCCTTTGCTTCAGCTTCAGCAGCAGCAGCAGCAGCTAGAGCTTTAGCCTCAGCTTCCTTGGCCCTTTGGATTTCTGCTTGTCGAGCTCTTTCTTCTTCTTGTCTTCTTGCTTCTTCTTCAGCTTCTCTGGCAAGTCTTTCCTGTAGTCTTGCCTCAGCATCTCTGATGAAGTCGTTTTTGACTTGCTCAGAGATGTGCTTCAGTTTGAAGGCTTCAGAAGTCATCCAACCAATGACTCTGTTCCAGTGTGTCCTTACAGAGTCAGGATCATCACTGATGCCAGAGTTAATGGTCAGAGACTTGACCTTTTGTACTGAAGCCCCTGCGAACAACATTATGGCTTCCTCAAGGGTAGGCAGGGACTGTTCAGGTTCAGGTTCAGATGTTTGGGGTGGAGATTTTGGAGGGCTTAAGTTTAGTGTTTGAGGCTCAGGTTCAGGTTCAGTTTCAGGTTCAGCGGAAGTGTTTGGAGGGATAGTTTCAGAGGTATGAGGGTCAGAGGGTTGGAGTTCAGATGGAATGAGGGTTGGTTGTTTTGTGGATGGTTAGGTTACTTCAGGTGGAGGTTGTGTTGGTTGTTGAGTGTTTTGGTTTAGAGAATAGAGGTGGGCTAGAGTGGGAGAAGCGGGGTCAGAAGGTTCTGGGTCAGAGGAGAGGATAAGGAAGGGGGGTGATTCTGGGTTTGAAGATGAAGAGGTGGTTTGATTGGGTTCTTCAGCTTCGGATAGAGGTAGTGATGTATGGGCAAGATTAAATTTAGGTCGAGGTTGTGAGGTTCTGGTTGTAGAAGGTGGGGTTTCAGAGGATGTGTATAGAGGTGTTGGGAGAGGATTAGAGGAAGCCACAGGAGGTTCAGACGGAATAGAGGGAGCAGACTTACCAGTAGTTACTTGCAGAGGCGCTGGAGATCTTGTTTCAGAAGTTTCTCCTAGCCTTGCTTTCTTTGCCTTTGAAGATTTCTTTTCAGAGGGACCTCTTTTGAACTTGACGAAGTCTTCTTCTGAATCTAGACAATCGTCCAGTCTGAAGTCAGAGATGTCAACTCCTTCATCCTTCAGACGCTGCATATAATGAAGGATTGCTTCTCTGGGTTCATTCTTGTAGAACCTTGCAAGACCATGTGGCAGCTTCCTCTGATCTTTCAAGGCGTCCCAGGAGGTGTCCAGCGTGGGTTTGAATTGAATCTTCTTCAGAATTCCCATGCTCTTCAGATTTCTGGAGTTCAGAGGCCTTCCAGTATCTATCGCCAGATCTTCCATAAGCTTGTTCTTCTCCAGATGATCTACAAGCCCATTTTCGATGAAAACATCAGACAAAAGTCTTCCCAGAGGGATGTAGGTTCTGGGTTTCATGTTGTTTCTGGTCTCCCGTACAGAGTCTCTGAGATACCTGAAGAGTAGTGCTGGGAGGCAGAGCTTCAAACCCTTGTGAATGCAATACAGAATAAACTTCTGATCTGTATTGATGTAGTCAGAGGAGTTTGATGTTGGGCGGTGATGAATGGTTCCCAGAATGATCTTGAGCCATACTCTGAGGTTCTGATGAAGTTCTTTGTTCTTTGATGGATTGCCTTCAGTGTTGAGTTTGAAGATGGTGGGATTGATTACCTGAGCAATGTACTTTGATCTGGGGTTGATGTCGTAGATCCTTCTTCCTCCAGTTTTCTCCATGTTCAGTAAAGAAGCAATTGACTTTTCAGTAATCACTATCTTGACCCCCAACACGTAGGAGACGATGAAATGGTCATCAGCGTCAGCAAATCTCCAGAATTCTTTGATGAGGTTTGGGTAAACAGGGCCATAGAGCCGTTGAAAGTAGTTTTCCCAACCTTGTTGACGAAGTTCTTCAGTAAGATCTACTCCGTTTCTCTTCATGTTGTTGAAGTCTACCAGTGATTCACATAAAACTTCCAGTCCCTCAAAGGGAGTTGCCAGGTTGATATGAGGCTCACGATCAAGAACATGGGGTTCCTTGTACACTGGAGTAATGGATACGCCTGTAACTGTTGGAGTGGGAATGCTTGTGCTTTGGGCTGTGGTGCTTGATTCCATTTGTTGAGAAAAGTTGAAAACTTGTTGTTGTTAAGCATCCATTGTTGATGAAGATGAGTTCAAGATGAACTGCTTGCAGAAATGCTTCAGAGAATAGGTTTGAGAGTGAGTGAGAGTGAAAAGTGTGTGAAGTGTGAGAGGAGTGTTTAAATACCCTAAACAAAAACACATGCAAAACGACACACAAAACAGCGTTAGCACAAAAACCAACTTAGCACGCTTGGGGGAAAAATGATTATGGCTCATTAATGAATGTTTAATCCCAACAGTATGCACACTGCTCGAGGAGATCTCAAACGTCTGGCCTTTGAATTTCTTCTGGACAGCTGTCTAGAAGTTCCAAGGTTAGACGCTAAGTGCTCCACGTGGTTTGATGTATCTGATCTTCAGGAATACCAAAGGATTGGTTCCTGGAGATTTCTAACTTAGATATCTTCTTAACTTGGTAGAAGTATCAGAGTCAAAGACAGAAGCTCATTTGTTTATGTCAGAGTCTCATTTTACATCTTCAGAGACATAATTTATTCAGGGCAATTTTGAATGTTCAGATTTTCTAAGATAAAAAGAAATCTATCTTCAGCTAAAGGCTTAGTAAATATATCTGCCCATTGATGATCTGTATCAATGAACTTCAATGTTACTATCCCTTTCTGAACATAGTCTCTGATAAAATGATGTTTTATTTCAATGTGCTTAGCTCTGGAGTGTAGAATGGGATTCTTACTTAGACAAATGGCAGCAGTGTTATCACAGAAGATAGGAATGTTACTCTCGAAGATTTGCAGATCTTCTAACTGATTCTTCATCCAGAGCATTTGAGTTGTGCATAGTGATGCTGAGATGTATTCTGCTTCTGCAGTAGATAGAGCGATAGTTGACTGTCTCTTGCTGGCCCAGGATATCAGATTGTTTCCTAGGAGCTGGCAATTTCCAGATGTGCTTTTTCGTTCTAGTCTATCTCCTGCATAATCTGCATCACAGTAACCCGAAAGTCTATACTCTGATGTTTTCTCATACATCAGGCCCAGGTTAGGAGTTCCTTTCATATATTTGAGAATTCTCTTAACTGCTGTTAAGTGAGTTTCTCTAGGATCTGATTGGAATCTGGCACAGAGACAGACACTGAAGAGAATATCAGGTCGAGTAGCAGTTAGATAGAGAAGAGAGCCTATCATACCTCGATAGAGCTTCTGACAAACCTTTTTGCTTACTTCTTCCTTTGCAAGAATGCATGTTGGATGCATGGGAGTTTTTGCAGAGTTGCAGTCAGCCATGTCAAATTTCTTCAGAACATCTTTAATGTATTTGCTTTGATGAACGTACGTGACTTCTGAAGTTTGATTAATTTGAATTCCCAGAAAGAACTTTAGTTCTTGCATTAGGCTCATTTCAAATTTTGCCTGCATTAACTCAAAGAATTCTTGGCACACAAAGGCGTTAGTTGAACCAAAAATAATATCATCAACGTATATCTGGCATATCATGAGATCATTGTTAAGGTTCTTACAGAAGAGTGTGGAGTCAACTTTTCCTCTGATAAAATTGTGTTCCAGAAGAAAATTGCTTAAATGTTCATACCAAGCTCTGGGAGCTTGTTTAAGTCCATATAAAGATTTTTTCAGTTTAAAGACATGTTCTGGAAATTTTGGATTTTCAAAACCTGGAGGTTGGTTGACATACACTTCTTCTGATATATAACCATTAAGGAATGCGCTCTTAACATCCATTTGATATAATTTGATAGAGTGGTTTATAGCAAAAGAGACAAGAAGACGAATAGATTCTAACCTTGCGACTGGAGCAAAGATTTCATTGTAGTCAATACCTTCTTGTTGACTGTAACCTTGAGCTACCAGTAGAGCTTTGTTTCTGACGACTTCTCCTTTCTCATTCAGCTTGTTTCTGAATACCCATCTGGTTCCAATAACGTGAGTGCCTCTGGGCTTTGTAACAAGATCCCATACATCATTCTTTGTGAATTGATCTAATTCTTCTTGCATGGCTGAAACCCAGTCGTTATCTTGAAGTGCTTCATCACAGGACGTAGGCTCGATCAGAGAAACTAGTCCCAAAGGAGTATCTTCAGAGGTCCTGAAGGTAGATCTGGTTCTGACAGGTTCGTTCTTGTTGCCCAGAATCAAATCTTCAGATACGTTGATACGACTTTTAACTTTCTTTGGGATTTCTGGGGATTTAATTTCCTCAGAGTTCTGAGTGACAGTTGCTTCTGGAGCTTTATCAGATCCTGCAAGAGTGATTTCTAAATCTGCAAAATTTTCAACTAGCTTTGACTTTTCAGGGTCAAGCTTATCATCAAATCTGACATGAATTGATTCTTCCACAATTTTGGTTTCTGTGTTGTATACTCTGTAGCCTTTAGAGCGTTCTGAGTATCCTAACATAATACCTTTCTGTGCTTTGGAATCAAACTTGTTCAGATGTTCTTTAGTGTTTAAAATAAAACAAGAACATCCAAATGGATGAAAATATGAAATGTTTGGTTTCCTTCCTTTACACAGTTCATAGGGAGTCTTATCCAGAATAGGTCTTATGGAGATTCTATTCTGAATGTAACACGCTGTATTTACAGCTTCGGCCCAAAAGTGCTTTGCCATATTAGTTTCATTGATCATAGTTCTGGCCATCTCTTGGAGTGTCCTATTCTTCCTCTCTACAACTCCATTTTTATGTGGAGTTCTAGGGCAGGAGAAATCATGGGATATTCCATTAGAGTCAAATAATTCCTCAAAGGATTTATTTTCAAATTCCCCACCATGATCACTTCTGACTCTGATAATCTTAGAGTCAAATTCTTTTTGCACTTTGGAGCAGAAACTGGTGAATACAGAGTGAGACTCACTCTTGTGCTTTAGGAATTTCACCCATGTCCAGCGACTGTAATCATCAACAATGACTAGTCCATACTTCTTTCCATTGACTGATGCTGTTTTCACAGGACCAAATAAGTCAATGTGGAGAAGTTCTAGAGGCTTAGAGGTAGAAACAACATTTTTCTTTTTGAAAGACGTTTTTGAAAACTTTCCTTTCTGACATGCCTCACATAGAGCATCTGAAGAGAACTTCAGTTTAGGTAGGCCTCTGACTAACTCGAGTTTATTTAGCTGAGAAAGTTTCCTCATGCTAATGTGGCCCAAGCGTCTATGCCACACCCATTGCTCTTCGTGAACAGACATCAGACATTTAACATTTTGTTCTTTTAAATTAGAAAGATTGATTTTATAAATGTTGTTTTTCCTCTTGCCTGTGAATAGGACTGAACCATTGTTTTGATTTATGGCTTTACATGTTTTTTGATTAAAGATCACGTCATAACCGTTATCACTTAATTGACTTATGGATAACAAATTATGCATTAATCCTTCTACGTAAAGAACATCAGATATGGAGGGAAGAGTACCATTACCAATAGTTCCGGAGCCTCTGATCCTTCCTTTCTGATCTCCTCCGAAACTCACGAATCCAGCGTCTTTAAGTTCCAGACTTTGGAACATAGACTTTCTTCCCGTCATGTGTCGCGAGCATCCAGAGTCCAGGTACCATGACTGGTGTCTGAATTTTGCTGCATAGGATATCTGCAACATAAACAATCTTATCTTTTGGTACCCAGAGTCTCTTGGGTCCTTTCTGATTAGTTTTACCAGAGTTTCTTATAACTTTGGGTTTTCTAGCATTTTCAAATTTTTGTTCTTGTGTGTGCGTATAGTGATATGAAAACGGAGATTTAAGTTGGTTACCAGTAGAAGTTTTATCTTCCTTAGGATCATACCCAATTCCCTTTTTATTGTTCTGACTGACTCCATAAATCATGGATGCCATGACACTCCTTCCTATCCCATTTTTCAGAAATTCTTGAAAGGCTTCTTCGTATTTATAAATTATAGTATTTGAAGTTTGTGGAGCTTGAGATAACACTTCTTCCAGTTCTAAACGGTTTTTATTTGCTGCATCTCTTTGTAATGTTAAAGATCTGATTTCATCCTCTCGTTTTAGAATTGTCATCTCAAGTTTGCCACATTCTTCAAATTTTGCTTCAAGACAGCCTTTTATATTTTTAAACTTTTGTTTTAATTTCTGATATGAGCTAAGAGTTTCTGACAAGCATGATTCTAGATCAGATCGAGAGAGTTCAGAAAATACCTCTTCAGATTCTTCATCTGAGCTGCTCCTGGATGTGGTAGCCATAAATGCCACATTAGCCTGTTCATCAGAGTCAGATTCTGATGAGCCAGATTCACTATCATCCCAGGTAGCCATTAGTCCTTTCTTTGTCCTGAAGGTATTTTTCTTGAAACTTTCTTTTCTGGGATTGTCTTTCTTTAGCTTGGGGCATTCATTCCTGTAGTGACCTGTTTCTTTACATTCATAACAAGTAATATCTTTGTTAGTTTTACCTTTAGAGGTTGATTCTGATCGATCCCCTCTGGGTCTTGGTCTTCTGAAGTTATTGTTCCTCTTTTTCCAGAGTTGTTTGACTCTTCTGGTCAGGAGGGACAATTCTTCTTCATCATCAGAATCTTCTGCTTCAGAGTCATCAACATCTTCAGTTTCTGCCTGGAATGCCTTGGTTCGGTCAGATTTGCGTCTTTCAGATCTGGACTTTAATGCTACAGACTTGTTCTTCTTCTGAGGCTCATCTTCCTCTAGTTCTATCTCATGGCTTCTGAGGGAACTGACAAGCTCTTCAAGACATATATTGTTCAAATCTTCAGACAGCTTCAGAGCAGTGACCATGGGTCTCCACTTCTTTGGCAAGCTTCTGACTATCTTTTTGACGTGGTCTGCAGTTGTGTACCCTATGTCTAGAACTTTGAGACCTGCAATAAGAGTTTGGAATCTAGAGAACATTACCTCTATGGCTTCGTCATCTTCCATTTTGAAAGCTTCATATTTCTGGATAAGTGCCAGAGCCTTTGTCTCTTTGACTTGAGAGTTTCCTTCATGAGTCATCCTCAGAGAGTCAAGTATGTCTTTGGCTGTTCCTCTGTTGGTGATCTTTTCATACTCATTGTAAGATATAGCATTGAGAAGTATGGTTCTGGCCTTGTGATGATTTTTGAAGACACGCTTCTGATCTTCTGACATCTTACTTCTGGGAACTTCAACTCCATTTTCTGAGACGGGAGGTGTGTGTCCATCTGTGACAATGTCCCAGAGATTAGCATCATAGCCTAGAAAGAAACTCTCAATCCTGTCTTTCCAGTAGTCGAATTTTTCTCCATCAAAGACAGGAGGCTTAGCATTGTAACTGTCTCTTTCATTTGTGTGGGCCATAGTTTTTCTCGTTCTGGATCTCTCTACACTGTTAAGTGTTTGATTCTAAAATCAATAACAGAGCCGAAGCTCTGATACCAATTGAAGATGAGAAAAACAAGAAAGGAGGGTTTGAATTGTTTGGAAAATAAGCGCTTTTTCAAATAAAGACCACACAAGGAATTTATACTGGTTCGCTTATAACACAAAGCTACTCCAGTCCACCTGGCCAAGGTGATTTCGCCTTCAACAAGGACTTAATCCACTAATCTTGAAAGATTGTTTACAACCAACGTCTAAGAGAAGGATCTCTTAGTCCTCTCAAGTATACAGACTGCGCAGAGTCACTTGAGGAAATAAAACAATAGATAAAAAGACTATGTAATCTAGAGTGCTTCTAAGATAAGCAAATATTACAATAGTAAGAATAAAAGAGTGTTTCACGTTCTAAGCAAAAGCTTCGTGAAATATTGAGAGAGAGAGAGAGAGAGAATGTTTCAGTGTATCTTGCGCGCCTCTCAATGTTGATTGCTATCCTTTATATAGGAGTGAAAGGACCGTTGAAATTGATGGCATATAAAAGTCTTGAATAGGAATTAATGCCATAACTTCTGTTGTTTCTTGCCAAAACAACTTTGTCTCCCTGAATAACTTCTTTCCAAATATAGTTCCTTTCCATTTGAATTTGAAGTTAACGTTACTCTTTCTGTATTAGGAAATCCATTATCAATGTCTGCGTGGCTCTGGGAATCTTGGAATCTTGTTGTGTTGATTCGGAGCTTCTGATGTTTATCTTAAAGAGTTCTGATGATGTCTTCAGATGACGCTGAGAGCTTCTGGAATGATATACCGTTGTTCAGAGTCAGAACTTCTAGAGTGCACTTCTTCTTCAGATGCTTCTGATATTCTACTGTTTTGCTCAGAGTTAGAACTTCTTGAGCGTGTTTCTACTTCAGATGCTTCTAATATTCTGCTGTTTTGTATCTGATATGATTCTGTATCTGATGACGTCATCAGATCTCTTCCTTCTTTCCTTAGAACCCTGCACACTTAGAATCTTTTCGTTAGGGTGCCATTTTTGGTTTCATCCTTTGTTATCATCAAAATCATGGAATCTGTTGTAGAACAATTTTTGTTCTTACAAATACAAGAGAAAAGGAGACTAATCATCCAGTTCCCGCTCTACTTGTAGATACCTACCATTCCATTCATCTTAGTAACTCTTATAGTGAGAGGATGATTATATGATGTCTGCCTTTGCTTTACAAGTGGCTTATTTCTCACTTGCCTCGATCTACTACTTTTTGGGATCTTAAGGATGGTCTTTTGTGGTAACAGAAGATTATTGAGTGGTATAGTCATTCTTATGATGAAGTGAAGAGCATTGATAGTTGTGAAGAGTTTCCTAATGTGCCTCTTCTTGGTACAAAAGGAGATATCAACTCCAACCCGATTTTGGCTCGTCATCAACTTGGATATCCTTTAAAATATAAACCAAGAAATATCCTCTTAGAAGGCCTCTTCTTTAAAGAAGGTAAAAATAACAAAGCACTTAAGGAGAAGATTGTGCATGCCTGGTGTTATGTCCATAAAAAGGGAGAGAAATTATAGGGAAGCCCAATTATGTTTCTTTGGAGCCTTATCTTCAATAGGTACACGCTAGGTCGATCAAGTTGAAGATGCCTTATCCTTTCCATGAACCTTTTCCAATAGCCGCTAGATAGCATACTTTGATTTTCATGACTGATACGGAGAAACTTCGGATTGCTTTGACCAAGGTGCAATGAGAAAGGGACGTTTGAAAGAACAAATACCAGTTTGTCAACAATGAGAATGAAGAAATCCAAAAGCATTTGAAGAAGAAGAATGAATAGGAGCTTGCCAGCAAGAAGGGAAAGGTGCAAGAGGATTTATTTTACTCTAACATTTAGCCAGATACTCCTCCCGCCTCAGTTGCATGGAAGTTGATTATTGACAAGCTCGTGATTGAGAAGACTCGGATGGAAGACCAGATCAAGGAGCTCAACCGGAAGCTGCAAGGAGGGATTGGATATTCTTATCATGGGATACCCTAAGACTCTTAGATTCTAGCTTTTTATTATTTTTTGTTTTGTTTAGAACTTTTGAAAGTTAAAACTTATAATTTGTATTATTTCCACTTATTAATGAAATGAGGTTCTTTTGGCTATTTCAAAAAATGTTATCCTTTATAATGTTTGCAATAATTATTAAAAGTTCCTTGAAAAAATTCATTTGAATTAGCACATCATGCATCATGCAAGCATTTACATTCCAGGAAATTCATTTGTGTCTTTTGTCTTGGTTAGTCAAACTGTATCATCCGTACAACACTCGGGCGGGTCAACAAAGAAGGATGGATCAATTCGAGCAAGAAAACTAGGAGCTCCGGGAAAAAGTGAACACTCTGAAAGAAAGCTTGGAAAGACTCTCCAACATGATGGCAGCATTGGTGGCTGCTTAGAATCAGTCGTCACCTATTTCTTAAGAGACTATTCAAAGAATTGTGATCTCCGAGATCGTGTCTACACATGTTTCTATGGCACCCTTCAGTGCTCCTCAGTACCACATGCCCTCCGGTTTTCCTTAGGGCATGCCTGATAATTATATGTCAGAAGGGTATCATCCACATGATACCAAAGCTCTAGTTGTTACCACCATTATGTTTGTGCAACATCTTGTGGTACACACTACTCCTTACAATGAAGAACCTAACTTCCACAACGCTCCAAGTGAAGGTGTTGGAATGAATGGGAGAATGGACGAGTTTCAAGATCAATTCTCGGAAATGCGAAAGGAAATCAAAGCCCTCCGAGGAAAATACTTATTTGGAAAGAATGATTTTGATCTTTTCTTAGTTTCCAATGTTAAGATTCCACACAAGTTCAAGGTGCTGAACTTTGAGAAGTACAAAGGCAACTCTTTTCCTTAAAGTCATCTGGTAATGTATGCTCGTAAGATGTCGACCCAAACAAATGATGATCAATTGTTAAACCATTACTTTCAGGATAACTTGACTGGTGTCGCCCTCAAGTGGTAGATGAGTTTGGATAGTGCATAAATCTGTACTTTTAATGACCTCGGAGAATCTTTTATCAGACAATATAAATATAATGTAGATATGGCACCAGACAGGGACCAACTCCGAGCCATGTCTCAGAAGGACAATGAGAGTTTTAATTAGTATGCTCAAAGATGGCGTGAGGTAGTGTAAGACCCCAATTTTGACCCTAAGATCCCTCATGCAATCTCATCATATGCATTAACATTGGGATCACAACTTGGCATCCTCCTTACCCCTTATTCATTGGGTTTGCATTGGGAGAGATCACCAAACACTTTTGATTGTATCATACTTCATTTTTATTATTTACTAACCAAAATACCAAAAATATGTCAATGTATAGTTGGTTGCTTTTGTAGGTAGTGTGTATGCTCACCTATGCTCCATCAAGCTCACATCTAGGGTTTAAGACACTCAATGCAAGAAGCTCAATCAATAAATGGTTCACATTGGCTCTAAGTATCATATATGGATCCCCATGTTCCTCACATGTTATTTTGATCAAGAAATCATCAAGAGTTTGGAGTTTGTTTGCCTTGGAAACCCTAATTCATCTGGGTATCTTGTGTGACTTCTTCTACAAGTTTCTTCAACAATTGATCAAATATTTCAAGGGATACCTCACATTACATCATCTTATGTATATATTATCCTCCATGAGTCCCAAAAGTCAAGAGAATGTCATGCTAGCAAGTTAGTTCATGGTGGTTGACTAGAGAAAGTCAACTGGTCAAAACTGGGGTTCCCTAGACCCTATCTCCTACAATTTTTGTCATATGAAAATTATTACAAGATATAATTTACTCAAAATTACATTCCAAACAACTTTCATGTTGAGTTCAAGGGGTATGTTTGCTTGTAAAGTCATTTTTTATGGTGAAAGATTATAGGTCATTTTGTCTGAACCCTAGTTTGGAGATCAACTTCCCAAGACCATAACTTGCTCAATTTTTATGATATGAAAGCTATTAAAATTTCATTATCAAATTAAATATGTCTAATTCAACTTTTATTTTTGGAGGAAGTTCAAATTCAACTTGCAAATGGATGTGCCAAGAGGAAACATTATATGTCATTTTGGATCATTACCATTGAACAAGTGATTTTCCTCAACTTCTAAAATGCATAAATCCTTCATGCCAAATCCAAATGAGGTCACATTTGTGACAAAATTTAAGAGGTTTTAAATAGATACAACTTTTATGAAGGAATGTTTTTCATTTAATGTCCCTAGAAAAAGTTATTCAAGGTGGAAGAAGTGAACATTTGACTTGGGACTTAGAAAATTTTCAAATATGTTTGATTTCCCAAACTTCCACCTCAAAATTTATCATGATCCAAGCTTAAAATGAACATGTTTTCAACATGAAAGTTGTTCCCCTTGATCTCACCTTTCCCAAAAGTCCAGGATCATCTCATTTGGATCAAAGTTGAGGGACTTGCGCATGGCTTCAAGGTGGGAAGTGTTTTGGCAGGATTTGAACTCAAATGATCAAACTCTTTTGCATGCTTCGACATGATGAATTCAACACACTTTGGACACGAATTGGAAGTGGATTTCATCATTCCTAAGGCTCGGATCATTTCCCATGCACCCATGCAAGTGAGTTTCTAAAAATTGGCCAAAATTCAAGTGGTGCAAATATCAAGTGCATTGCCTATTTAAACAAGCTTAAGGCTTCAGAATCATCATCAACACCTTGCCCAAGCTTTTCTAGACCAATTCAAACCCCCACTGCCATAGAATTTCTGAAGATTTCTCTTGAAATCGAGCTTGAACTTTATCTTCTATTTGGAAGTTCAAACTCCAGAAATTCACTTCCCTTTTCATCTCAATTGGCTTCTGCAAGCAAGAGGAGGAGTAAGTAATCAAATCCAGATCAAGATCAAGTGAAATTTGATAAACTCGAAGGTGATTTTTCAGAAACTTCATCTCTTCGATTCTCCCTCAATTCTTCATCATTCTTTGTGATTTATGGTTGTCTGAAGTCCTACCAATGTAGGCAAGAAGATTGAGTTGCTTTGAGGTTAAATCGAAGCAACTCAATTCATGATCCTCAAAATTCAAATCCCTGTATCTTTTTATATACTTGGAATTGGAGAAAATTGAGGCCAGATTCGAGCTCTTGAGCATTTTTTTAAATCCATGTCTTGCTTTTTCCTTTTTGTGATGGTTGATGGTGGACCAGTACGATGAGGTCCACCGGAGCCCTAGCTCCGGTGGTGTGGTGGCATGCTCATATCCATCAGATCTTCTCTCCATCTTCTAATCTCATGCGTTGCTTTTGATTACCACATGTGTGGGTTAGTTGATTAAAGTGCATGTGGAACACGTGTTTCCAGCTATCTAATATGCCACCTCAATTAATGAGGGAGATCAGATGGCCCTCGTTTTTTTGAATTTCTGAATATTTCATTTAATCCATTATTTTTAATTAATTCATATTATTTTTTTATTAATCCAAAAAATATGGGACTTTCACCAAAAAATTTCAAATATTTTCCTCTTTCATTTTCTGAATTAAAATTATGTTTTGGATTAATATTGATATTTTTCATGATTTAATTGTTTTTGTGCATATTTTTAATTATAAATTTTTTTGTCCAAGGTCCTTTGACCTTCATTGACCTAGGATAAATCTCTTGGCCATTTATTTGGTGTTTTGAAGAGGTTTTAGGTTTTTGATCAAACATAATTTAATTTAAATGCATTTTAATTTGATTTTTAATTGATTAATTATGTAGAAATTGTGTTGAGCCATTTTTATTGACTTATGAAGTTTGACCATGTGTTTGGGCCTTGGTCAAGGTTGATTTGACTTTTGTTGGATTAAAATCATTGGATTTAGGGGATTGATGAAATGTACATTTCATCTCCCAAAATGAATGAATGATTTTAATTTGATAAAATTCCTCCCATGACCAATTTGTGTTTCTCTCATCTCCCCTCCCTCTTCATCTTCAATCCCATTCTATCCCATCCCTTCCATTGACCAATGACATCTCAATATCCTAAGGCTAATTGGTTCATCAATAACTTATGTTAGATGAACCAATACAAGTATGGATGAGATTAGGTCCATCCCTTGATCATTTTCTTTTTGAGTGTGGTATATTTTAGGAGTATGGTTCATTACACCATATCTCTAACATGCATTAGCACCTAAATTTCTATTGCCCGACCTCAAATAGTTGTGACTTCTACATAAGTCCAATTACGATTGCTTAACATATCGCTAAATTTTGACCCAAAAGGCATAACATTGTAGTAAGTGGGATTGTAAGTCTCCCCCCATTCACGGTATTGTGTGGAAACTTAGCCTTTTTTCCTTTCTTTGGAAGATGTCTTGGTTCAAGGATCCATGCTTGTGAATAGAGGGTTGAGTGTTCTCCAAAGAATGACTTAATCAATTGAAAAGCAAAACACCACTAACATCTAATCAACTAACATTTGACTAACTTTTACTCTTATTGCTTTTAATTTCAAGTCATTTACTTTATGTCATTTAAATTCAAGTTATTTACCATTTGCCATTTTACATATCATTTAACTTGTTTATATTTATGCCATTTTGACTTTGCTCAGTTGAGCTATATATTGTGATTGTATATATTTGTTTATGTATCTTGTTTGTGTTTGTGGTCTTAGGACCTTAAAATACCTAATAAACAACAAAAAAACCCTAAAAAATGTTTGTGTGGTCTGTTGGATTCGATTTGAGCTTTGGACTTAGAATTAAGCAACATTCCCTATGCAAAAGGACTTGGCCAATGCCAACATTTCTGAAACCAAGTTATTGTGATTTGAGCTTTTATCTGCTACATGGTCTTGATGCAAATGTTGTTTTGAACTTGTGTCTAATGCCTTATTCTGAGCCATCCAAGGAGTATGTCATTTGATACAGGGGAAGATTAAGAAAAAGACTATGAAGTTGCTAGCTTGAATGTGGCTATCTTTATTTGATGCCTTGCTCTTAATTTTGCTACTTGCTTATTGATATTGCTTGATTCCAAAGTCCAAAGGAAAAATGGGTTTCTATATGACACTCATGTCTATTGGATTTCATCCCACTGGTCAGATCTTTTCAACTCTTAACTATTAAATTTTTACTTAGGACTAGTCCTCAGTGGATTTAGCCTACTTTTTTATGTGTATATATTTGTATATTTGATGTTTGTATACTTGTTTGTGTGATATAATCTTCTTGTTATGCTTGGTGATCTCTGAGTGGTGAGATAAATTCTAACCCGAACATGAGTGCAACTAAGATAGGAGGATGGTATAGTCATGTTCGACTTATATGGAGCAGTCCTTAACAAGTTGGCTTGAGATCCATCTAATCAGTGGAGACCCTTTTGGAGTTACTGATGTCACACATGTTATTTATGGATAGGGATTACTTTCTCTGATTTGGGGTCCGAGAAGCTGAGGACCGTAGAACATTTAACCCAACTTGGCCTATTTAGGACGTAGTGCGGAGACTGTTCAGGTGTAGACTTGATAACAGTTGTTACATGATACTACATGCAGACGAGTTTCTCTTGAGAATATTATGGGTTGATGAGTCAATCATCCTAACTTGTAATATCCGATAGATGGAATTAAGACTCTGGGAACTTTTTAGAACATGATTTACAGGTTTTTACCCTTAGTACACTCCTTTGGAATGGTTCTTAACCTGACTCCATGCTCGTGACTCATAACAAACCCTTTGATTCTTGGTTGATCCAATCAAGTCTTGTCAATATCAATGGAACTTGGGTGTTGATAAGGTGAAAACTAGAATCCACCAAAATGGATGATTTATCTTGACAATGGCTTGATTTTTCCCTTGACCTTTGTTTGTTTGCCTTGTGTGTGATCCCTTATTTGTGATTGTTGCATTCATGCATTCATGCGCATCATGACATTCATCACACGAAAAGTAACTTCAAGGAACTGAGGTTTAATTTGCAAATACTTTCAGACCATGGATTATGGATGAAGGAACACTAAGAAGTACAATTTCAGATGTCCCGACTTGAAAAAGCTAAGGAAGCTATCATCCTTTGTATTAGATCCTTTGGACTTCAAGCAATGCCATGGGAAGCTTTTATCTGTATAATCTACTGATGTAGTCGAAGGACTCTTGAGTGTTTTGGTCCAGTTTTATGACCCTCTCTACCATTGCGTCACTTTTCCCGACTATCTGCTTATGCCTACGTTAGAGGAGTATGCCCATCTCTTGGGAATAACTATTTCTTACAAAGTGCCCTTTAATGGATTGGAGGAGACTCCCAGATCTCATATCATAGTTGAAGCTCTTCACTTGAAGAAGTACGAGATTGAGGCTCATTGAGTGAAGAAAGGAGGAATGTATGGGTTGACTTATGAGTTTCTCATTGGGAAAGCCACTGCTTTTGCTCAAGCCGGTAGTGTGGATGCTTTTGAAGCTATCTTTGTGTTGCTCATCTATGGTTTGGCTTTGTTCCCTAACATTGACGGTTTTATTGATGTTAACGCCATTACAATCTTCTTGATTGGGAATCTTGTGCCTACTCTGTTGGGTGATATGTACTTCTTTTTGCATTTGAGGAATTCTAAAGGTGGTGGAACTATTGTATGCTTTGTCCCTCTTCTGTACAAGTGGTTTATTTTGCACTTGCCTCAGACGCCTGCTTTTGTGGAGAACAAGCAATGTCTACGGTGGTCTCATAGACTTATGTCCCTCACTAATGATGATATTGTTTGGTATGATTCTTTGTTGAGTAGCTTGGAGATTATTGACAGTTGTGGTGAATTATCTAATGTACCCCTTATTGGTACACAAGTAGGAATTAACTACAACCCTGCTTTGGCTCGTCGTCAACTTGGGTTCCCCTTGAGAGACAAACCTAATAACACTCAGTTAGAAGGTCTTTTCTATCAAGAGGGTAAAGATCCCCAACATTTAAAGCAGAAGATGGTACATGCTTAGCATAACGTGCAAAGGAAAGGAAGATTCGAGCTTGTTCTGTGCAATTGTGTAGCTTTGGAAGCTTACACTCTTTGGGTGAAGAAAAGAGCTTTGGAGTTGAAGATGACTTATGCTTGTGAAAGACCTATGTCTATGGTTGTGGCTGAGCCATTAACTCTCCCTAACCAAGATGTAGAGGAGTTGGAAGACGCGCTCGCCAAGGTGAAACAAGAGAAGGATATGTGGGAAGAGAGATTCTATGCTTTAAGCCGAAAGCATGAGGAGTTACAACTTGAGTCTAAGGACAAAGATGCACTTATAGAACTTCTTGAAGACCGAGTAGTGAAGAGATAGAGAGAACCGGTGGGTCCATCTTCCGCTAGTATGCCTCAGCCTTCCGGTTCTTGGAAGTAGATTGTTGATCAGCTCGTTCTTGAGAAGGCTCAGATGAAGACTTCTTTTGAGTCCGAGATTCGACGCATCCGAAGGAAGTACGCGTGTTTCCTTTTCTCCTGTATTTGTATTTTGGTTTCTAAAATTGTACTCAGTGTAATCCTTCCAAATTATATGAATAAAAGAGATTTTTGTGGTCAATCAATTTGTTATTATTATATATTTGCAAATAAGATAGTATGTTCCTTGAAAATAAAAATAAACAAAACATTTCATTTCATGCATCATTTGCATAACAGGTTTCTTCTTCCAGATGTCTTATTGGTTATTCTTCTGTGCTTCAGCCAAGCTGACTCCCCGATACAACACTCATGCCAATCAACCTGGAATCATGGAGCACTTAGAGCAAGAGAATCGAGAACTAAAGGATGAGATTGCTCTCCTAACCGTTATGATGGAGTCTGTCCTAGCTGCTCAGAATCAACCTTCTCCAACTCCTACAACTCCTCCTCCTCAGAGGACTGTCATCTCAGAGGTTGCTACCTCAACTATGCCTGCTACTCAATCTGGTCCAACTATGCCTGCCAGATTCCCGTGGGGAATGCCGCCGAATTTTATGCCTGAAGGGTTTGCGCCTAATTTTGCTTCCATGCCGGCATATAGCCCGGTCATGTCTGTGCCGCCTCCAGTTTTTCACACTCTGCCTCGTGTTGAGGACACCATCTACCATTCTGAGGGTCCGAATGTTTATGAAAAGATGGACAAGATGAAGGATCAGTTCCTCAAGTTGTGAAAGGAATTAAAGACTCTGAGAGGAAAAGACTTGTTTGGTAAGAGTGTTGCTGAACTTTGCTTAGTGTCGAATGTCAAGATCCTGATGAAGTTCAAAGTCCCTGACTTTGAAAAGTATAAGGGAAATACTTGTCCACTCAGCCATCTGTTATGTATGCCAGGAAAATGTCAATGCAAACTAATAATGATCAGTTATTAATCCACTACTTTCAAAACAGTCTGACTGGTGCCGCTTTGAGGTGGTACATGGGGCTAGATAGTGCAAGTGTTCGCACATTTAATGATTTGGGTGAAGCTTTTGTGAAACAATATAAGTACAACATGGACATGGCGCCAGATAGAGACCAGCTGAGGTCTATGTCTCATAAGGAAAAAGAGACATTTAAAGAGTATGCCCAGAGGTGGAGAGAGCTTGCTGCTAAGATCAATCCTCTGTTTGAAGAGAAGGAGATGACCAAGATTTTCCTTAAGACCCTGAGTTCGTTTTATTACGAATGATTGCTAGTGCCCCCAGTGATTTTACCAAAATGGTAAACATGGGGATGAGATTAGATGAAGGAGTTCGAGAGGGACGTCTATCTAAGGAAGAGGTGTCTTCAAGCAAGAAGTATGAAAGCGGTTTCTCCAGAAAGAAAGAAGATGAAAAAAATACAGTGCTGGTAGGGAGGCAGAGGAGGCCTCATGTCAAAAGAAATCTGCAACCGCATCAGCATCATCACCAAGTTTCATAAGATATTCCAGTATTTTCAAACAATCAGTCGATGCCAGTTCAATAACAACGTCAACAACAACCGCAAAAAAGAACAAACAACTACAACAACAACAAAAATAATTAACAACAACCAAACTTCGAGAGGAAGAAGGTCTCTTTTGACCCTATCCCTATGTCATATGTCGAACTCTATCTGTCTTTGGTTCTAAAGAACCTACTCCAGCCAAGAAATTCTCCTCATATTCTAGAACCACTTCTGTGGTGGTTGTAGCGGTAAATTCATGACCATCAAGCTATGGATAAGCTAGACGTCAATAAAACTAGAGTCGCCACTGCGCTTTTATTGTTTCCAAGGGAAAAGTACGAACAAAACCCAAAAGATAAGAAGTTTTCAAATCAAAACTAATAAAATGCCAGAGATTACAGGTAAGGGGGTTGGTTACACAGAGGGAAGGTGTTAGGCACCCAAAGTGTCCTAGGTACTCCTAGGGAGCCCTTTTTTGTGTGCATATGTATTTTTGTACAAAAGATGTTTGCAATAGATTGAGTGGAGAGATGATAAAAGAATTCATTAATTATATTTTGTGTTTGACAAGACCTTCGGGCTTGTGTCTACGTACCAACATAAAATGAGGGATCAAAACCTCGTAGTTCGTGGTAACAATTTCAAAATGAGTGCATTGTTTTTAACAAAAAATTAAGTTTAACAAAGGCACAAGAGGCCTAAAAATGGTTTGAATGAGTGTTAGTTCTTTTTGGATTTTGAAATTTATAGTCAAGTATGATTAAGTTCCTTTACAAGTTTAATCAAGAAAAGGGTTTAAAAAATGCAACGGCATAAGGCCAATGTTTCTAATTTGCAATAAGGTCTAAATTTAGAAAACACAAGCAAAGAATATTTAGAAAGAGGGGAGAGATTTGAAATTAAAGAAATGGGGAAGAGACGAAGAGACTAATCCTAAGCAAAAACCTAAAAGTTAAGAGTTGAAAAGATCTTACCAATGGGCTGCAATCCAATAGACAAGAATGTCATATAGAAACCCAAATTTTCCTTGGACTTTAGAATCAAGCAATATCAATACACAAATAGTAAGATGAAGAGCAAGGCATCAAATAAAGATAGCCACATCCAAGCTTAGCAACTCCATGATCTTTTTCATAATCTTCAATGTATCGGGTGACTTCAAAGATAAGCATTAGACACAAGTTCAAAATAACAGCTTCATCAAGATCATGTTGCAGATGAACTCAAAAGGATCTTCAATATTTGCCTCAGATGAAAGTTCATTTCACAAGTACTTGGTTTCATAAAAGTTGGCATTGGCCAAGTCCTTTTGCATAGATAATGTTGCCTATTTCTAAGTCCAATGTCTCAGAGCAAACCAACAGTCCGTACAAAATGTCTTTTAGGGTTTTTGTTTTTATTATGTACATTAAGGTCAAAATACCATAAACACAAACAAGTATATACAATAACAAAATAATCACAAGATATGGCTAAAATAAGAAAGTGAAAATGACATTAAAGTAAACAAATTGAATGGTATGAATAATGGCAAATGAAATAAGACTTAACAAATTAAAGTGCGTAAAAGTAAATGGCTTGAAATTAAATGTTAGTTGTTAGTTGATTAGAAGTTAGCATTGCTTTTACTTTTGTTTTGTTTAAGTCATTTTTTAGAAAACACTCAATCCACTTGTCACAAGCATGGATCCTTGAACCAAGATATCTTCCAAAGGAAGGAAAAAAGGCCATGTTACCACACAATGCCATGAAAGAGGGGAGACTTACAATCTCACTTACTAGAATGTTATGCCTTTTGTGTCAACAACTTAGCGCTATGTTATGCAATCATAATTGGACTTATGTAGAAGTCACAACTATTTGAGGCCGAGCAATAGAAATTTTGGTGTTAATATATGTTAGAGACATAGTATAATGAACTATGCTCCTAAAACATACCACACACAAAAAGAATATGCAAAAAAGGTGGACCTAATCTCATCCACACTTATGTTGATTTTGCAATCAACTAGCCTTAGGATATAGAGATATCATAGGTCCATGACATGAATGACTAGAGAAGGGGATTGAGATAAAGAGGGAGGGGGAATGGAATCAACACAAATTGGTCAAAGGTGGACTTTTATCAAATTAAAATCATTCATTCATTTTGGGAGATGAAATGTACATTTCATCAATCCCCTAAATCCAATGATTTTAACTCAAAAAAGTCAAATCAACCTTGACTAAGGCCCAACAACATAAGTCAAACTCAACAAGTCAATATCAAAATCTCTACATAATTTAATTTGCATTTAAAAAATTAAAATCAATTAAAATATGCATAAATTAAATTATGGTTTACCAAAATCCTAAAACCTCATCAAAACATCAAAGAAATGGTTATGAGATTTATCATAGGTCAAACAAGGTCAGAGGACCTTGGAGAAAAAATTTCATAATTTTTGGAAACTTAAAAGTATTTTTAAACAATTAAAAATATTCACAAAATCAATTAAATCATGAAAAATATTAATAATGATCCAAAAAATAATTTTAATCCAGAAAATGAAAGAGAAATTTTTTAAAATTTTTTTTGGTGAAACTCTCATATTTTTTGGATCAATATTAAAATTAATATGAATTAATGAAAATAAACCAAATTAAATGATTATCAGAAAATAAGAAAAAACGTGGACCACTTGATCTCCTCATTAATTGAGGTGACATACCAAGTGGCTGCTAACGCGCATTCCACCATGGTCATAAGTCAGCATGCAACACAAGTGGTAATCAGTTTCAATGCACGAGATTAGAACATTTCAGATGGATCATGTGGTTCTGATGAGTGCCAACGCATCACCGGAGCCAAAGCTCCGGTCTCCTTCTCCAGTGAGCTTCATCGGACTGGTTCACTCACAACCATCACCAAAATTAAAAATAAGGACATGAATTTAAAGTAAAAATGCTCAGGAGCTCGAATATGACCTCAATTTATCCTAACTCCAAGTATATTGATAGATACAAGGAGTTGAAATTTGAGGTGCACGATCTGAGTTGCTTCGATTTGACCTCTAAGCAACTCAATCTTGTTGCCTACATTGGTAGGACTTCATACAACCAAAGATCCAAGATAATTATGAAGAATTGAGTGAGAATCAAAGAGATGAAAATTCTGGAAAATACCTTTGATGCAGGTCTGTGCTCGATTGATCTTGTTCTTGATCTTTCTCAGGACACTTGATAGAGTAGAATTGAATGGACAAAAGGCTCAGGATCCTTGGAGATTTGAATCTCAAAACAGTGAGATTCAAACTAAATTTCCAATGGAAATTATCAAGATTATCATTTGAAATGAGAGAGTTTGGAGGTTTGGAATCAAAGCTGGCGCGCAGGGTCCTCGTTTCTGATGGCAAGGGGCTCTATTTATAGCAAAACCAATTGATATTTGCACACTTGAAATGGAATCCAAAAATAGCAATGTACATTGCATGGGTGCATGGGCATGTAACATGCCCATGTAATCACTCCTTCTGATCCATAATTGAGTACAAGCATTGTTGAGATCATGTTGGAGTGTTATTAATTGGTGTATGGAATGTTCAAGTTCAATTTGTGCCAAATGATCACTCATATTCAAGCCATGTGCAACCCATTCAAATCTTGTCCAAAATGGATGAAATTGGACTTTTTGGAAAGGTTAGATCAAGAGGAACAACTTTCATGTTTAACATTGTTTAATTTGAAGCTTGGATAATGATGAATTTTGAGGTGTAAGTTGAGAAAATCAAACATGTCAAAAATAATTCTAAGTGTCAAGCCATATGTTCACTTATTCCACCTTAGCTAACTTTTTGTGTGACATTCATATGAGAAAGGTTCCTTTATCAAAATTGTATCTCTCTAAAATTCCTTCAAAATGGTCACAAATATGACCTCATTTGTATTTAATATGAAGGAGTTATGCATTTTTGAAGTTAAGGAAAATCACTTGTTTAATGGCATTGGTCCAAAATGACCTATAATGTATCCTCATATCACATGCAAATAAAAGTTGAATTAGCTCTTCCTCCAAACATCAAAGTTGAAGTAGAGACCCTGAATTTGATTTTGAAACTTGGAAATCTTTCATATCATAAAAATTGAGCAAGTTATGGTCTTGGGAAGTTGACCTCCAAATTAGGGTTTAGACAAAATGACATATAATCTTTCAGCATAGAAAATGACTTTCCAAGAAAAACTAGCTCTAGACTTCAACATGAAAGTTGTTTTTAATGTCATTTAGAGTAACGTTTATCTTGGAATCATTTTCATATAATACAAATTGTAGGAGATAGGGTCTAGGGAACCCAGTTTTGGTCAAATGAATTCCTCTGGTCAACCACCATGAACTAACTTGCTAGCTTGCCATTCTCTTCACTTTTGGGACTCATGGAGGATATATATGCATAAGATGATGAAACGTTAAGTATCCCTTGAATTATTTGACCAATTGGTGAAGAATCTTGTTAAAGAAGTTACACAAGACACCTAGATGAATTAGGGTTTCCAAGGCAAACCAATTCCAAACTCTTGATGATTTCTTGATCAAAATAATATGTGAAGACCATGGGGATTCATATATGAGGCTTACAGCTATAGTAAACCAATTATGATTGAGCTCCTTACATTGAGGGTCTTAAACCCTAGATGTGAGCTTGATGAATCAAAGGTGAGCATATACCCAACCTACAAAAGAGTTAGTGTATACAAAGACATATTTTTGGTATTTTGGTTAGTAAAGATGATAAAATACAAAGTATGATACAATCAAATGATGCTTGGTGATCTCTCCCAATGCAAACCCAATGTATAAGGGGTAAGGGGGATGCCAAGTTGTGATCCCAATGCTTATGCATATGATGCGAAAACATGAGGGGTCTTAGGGTTAAAATTGGGGTCTCACAGCTGCCCCTATTTAAGGACATTCTAACTGAGGAGGTGAAGGTTAAAATCTTCGCATCAGCTCAGTAGAATGGGCTTAAATAACAACATATAGAAACAAATTTTGGTCCCTAAGAGACCTCATAATGCATATGCTATGAATGTTAAAATGATCTTTGTGGGGAAATATTGCCACAAAGGAAAAGAATTCGGAGAGACTGAAGGTCCACAGGAGTATAATGCATTCGATAAGGAAAACTCATTCGGGAGACAAAGACTCTGGGGGGCTAAAAATGGTTGTGCTTAGGCCAGGATACGACTTAAAAACAACTCGGGGACTCGAGGGATTCCACGAAAATAAATCAATGGAAAGACTCAACCGGGGAACAAAAGGAACACTTGCAAGGAAACCAGGTAAATCAGAACAAAGCTGAAATACTCGAACCAAGTAGGAAACAATGATTTCGAAAATGAAATGCGCACTCAAACTCGATTGGGGGAAGAAAAGATCTTCAACACAGAAAGAGCAGAAGTCTATTATCCATTGCCAGTTACTGGGTAAAGGGATAACAAAAATCTAATAGGGAGGACATCCGTTACCAGTTAGGGTAAACATATCAAGAATGACTCACTGAAGGCAAACAGGAGATGTATTCATTACAGGTTACTTGGTAAGAATAAACTACTGGGAAAATCCAAAATAGGATTCACAACTACCGGTTACTGGGCAGAAGACCAAAGAGAGAGAATATCTGTCACTGGTTAAAGTGAACATATCAAGGATAGACTCAAAGGAAAGAAAATCCGTCATCGATTAAGATGAACATATCAAGGATAGACTTGCCTGGGAATTCTAGGGAGGATATCCGTCACCGGTTAAGATGAACATATCAAGGATAAACTACCTGAAAAAGTGGGAATTACATCTATCGAATGCTGGATAGAATACCGAAAAGGGAATATCCGTCATCGATCAGGATGAACATATCCAGGATAGACTCATAGGGGAAAAATAGGAATTACATCTATCAGTTACTGGATAGAATACTAGAAGGAGAGAATATCCGTCACCGGTTAGGATGAACATATCAAGGATAAACTCTGCAAAGGGGATAAAAGCAGGATTTATAACTATCGGTTACTGGGCAGAAGACCGCAAAGAGAAGGAAATCCGTCACTGGTTAGGATGAACATATCAAGGATTAACTCTCTGAGGAACAACAAAATAGGGATTATAACTACCAGTTACTGGGCAGCATACCAAAAGGAGAGAATATCCGTCATCGGTTTGGATGAACATATCAAGGATAAACTCAAGCAAAAGGGGAAGAAGATATCCGTCATCGGTTAGGATGAACATATCAAGGATAAACTTCCTGGGAAACGTGAAAACGCATTCGCTGGGGAAACAAAGGTTGTTCTTGCCGGGTAACGGGCAAAAGTGACAAACATGAGAAGAATATTACCAGTTACTAGGTAATAGGCTCTCAGGGGGTCAAAAAGCTTCTATCTAGGTAAGATCTAGAAATAAAAGGTCAATCAAAGGACTTAACCCAATGAGGATATAACTCAAGGGGGTGGTTCCATCCAGATAATCAACTGGGGAGGAAACTGAAATAATAATCATCCACGAGGAAATAACTCAGTGGGGGAAAGAGAAAGGTTAAAGTTTTTCTGCTTATTGGGCTGACACTCTACAATTGAAAGAGGACAAATACACCAAATCTGCAAGGAGAAAAAGATATATCGCCATAGCAGAGGATCAAAAACGAACAATGAATCACAAAGTGCGATGATGAAATTATGAAATTATGTGAGTGTATATGTATATGTATATGTATATGTATATGTATATGTATATGTATATGTATATATATATGTATATGTATATGTATATGTATATGTATATGTATATGTATATGTATATATATATGTATATCTATATGTATATGTATATGTATATGTATATATGATGATTACACTGACATGACGATCACAAAGGATACAAATGTCACTGATTTGAATCATCGATATAATCCCTAGCCAATCCTCATGGGAGGGAAGCAACTGTTGGAGAGAAACCAACAAATGCAATGAAGACTCAATCCTGGCTGGGTAAAGCACAATGAGGGGGAACTTTTGAGGAAATTGCTACACACTCTGTGGGGAATTTTCAGTCAACACCATATCAAATGGGAGATAACCTTGTAGGGGACAAACACAATAGCTGCTCAATATCATGAATAACCCTTACGATCTGCAAGGATTCAAAATTCTGCCGAAGTCGTGCAAACTGCCGGAATAACATGCCTACAACTCCAGGGAGGCCAACAAACTCGGCTAGGGAAACAAACAGAACTCGGCTACTGATATGCTGTCGAGGATGAGATAGGGATTACACCTACTGCTTGGGGAGAACCAATACTCCTCCGCACTTAGGGCTTACCGCTTTTCAAACCGATGTTGATATTCCTTTAAATGACATCGATTGCTTAAAATGACTGCTTTTATATATTTAAGAAAATATGGTTTTAATTTAAAATTCAATTTCAAAAACGATCATAATAAAACTTAAATCCATTTGGCTGAATTAAACAAGAGTAGAAACAATTGGATAAAAAGCTCAACTTTATTTAATGGAATGGTAGTCTGTAAATGACAAGACCCCATGGATCTTTACAAAAGTTGAAAAATGGTAATTTACATGGAAAAGGACTACATTGAATACAATGATCACTAATCCTTCTACCAATTTTTATGTCCACTGTGCTCTTGGCGATGACTGAAGATGATGAATCAGAAATGACCGACTTGCTCAAGAATGTCTTCAAAATTGAAGATCAGCAGGACACAGTTACTTTCCATAATCCCTAATTTTTGCATAAATTGCCCAAAGGTAGGGTACTCAATTTATCAGGATGATTCTTTATGTTTTTATGTCTCTACTTTTTGCCTGGATTGCCCTTTCAAGTCTCAATCCACCGAGACGCTCATTTTTGCCTAAGCCGCCCTTTTAGGTTTTCAATTTAGCGAGTTGTTCTTTTCTTTTTAGGCGAAGTATTTCTTGACTGCATTTGCATTTTCACAGGACGAGTGAACTCTTCACCATCCATAGATGTAAGAATCAAAGCACCGCCTGGAAATGCTCTCTTAATAACACATGGGCCTACATAATTAGGAGTCCATTTTCCCCTAGAATTTGGCTTGAAAGATAGAATCTTCTTGAGCACAAGGTCGCCTTCTCTGAACACACGAGGTCTGACCTTCTTATCAAATGCCTTCTTCATCCTCTGCTAATACAACTGACCATGGCACATGGCAGTTAATCTCTTCTCTTCAATCAAATTCAGTTGGTCAAACTTGGTCTGACACCATTCACCCTCAGTCAACTTGGCTTGCATCAAGACACGGAATGATGGGATCTCCTCCTCTACTGGGAGCACAACTTCCATGCCATAAACAAGTGAGAAAGGAGTTGCCCCTGTTGAAGTGAGGACGGATGTACGATACCCATGCAAGGCAAATGGGAGCATCTCATGCCAATCCTTATACGTTACAACCATCTTCTGGATGATCTTCTTGATGTTCTTGTTTGCAGCTTCAACATCCCCATTCATCTTAGGTCTGTAGGGAGAAAAATTATGATGTGCGATCTTGAAGTCTTTGCAAAGTGCTTCCACCATATTATTATTCAAGTTAGATCCATTATCAGTAATGATCTTACTTGGCACACCATGACGACATATAATCTGATTCTTGATGAACCTCACAACAACTTGCTTGGTTACATTTACATAGGATGCCACTTCAACCCATTTTGTGAAGTAATCAATAGCCACCAAAATGAAACGATGTTCATTCGAAGCTTTGGGTTCAATCATGCCAATCATATCAATTCTGCACATAGAGAAGGGCCATGGGAAGGAAATGACGTTCAACAATGTCAGAGGAACATGAATCTTATCTGCATATATTTGACACTTGTGGCATTTCTTCACAAACTTGCAACAGTCAGATTCCATTGTCGGCCAATAGTAACTTGCTCACAACATCTTCTTAGCCATAACATGTCCATTGGAATGAGTACCAAAGGAACCTTCATGGACTTCATACATTAATAAGTCTGCTTCGTGTCTATCCACATATCTGAGCAGAACCATATCGAAGTTTCTCTTGTACAATACATCAACATTTAGGTAGAAATTGTCAGCTAGCCTTCTCAAAGTCTTCTTATCTTTTAAAGATGCCCCAGACGGGTAAATTTGACTATTGGAGGAAACACTTGATATCTAAATACCACGACTTCTCAACTTTTACCTCTTCAACAACAAACACATGAGCTGGCCTATCAAGACGCATCATAATCAGATTAGGAACTTCATTTTAATACTTCACTATAATCATCGAAGCCAAAGTTGCAAGAGCATTTGCCATCTGGTTTTCATCTCGAGGGATATGATGAAATTCAACCTTTGTAAAGAAAGTTGAAATCCTCCTCTTTTAATCTCTATATGGTATCAAACCGGGTTGATTCGTCTCCCATTCACCTTTGATTTGATTCACAACCAAAGCCGAATCTCCATAGACGTCTAAATACTTGATTCTGAGATTAATGGCCCCTTCAAGTCCCATAATCCAAGCTTCATATGTAGCCATGTTGTTCGTACATTTGAAAGTCAATCTAGCTGTAAATGGAAAATGCATGCCTTGAGGAGTAATAATCACTGCCCCAATGCCATTACCATATTGCTTAACAACTCGATCAAACACCATGCCCCAACGGGAACCAGGTTTTGGCCCTTCTTCAAGCAATGGTTCATCACAATCCTTCATTTTCAAGTACAAGATCTCTTCATCAGGAAAATTATACTGCACTTATTGGTAATCTTCAATCGGTTCGTGAGCCAAATGGTCAGCCAAGACACTACCTTTGATCGCTTTCTGAGATCATTATTTAATATCATACTTTGATAACAACATCTGTCAACGGGAGATCCTCCCAGTTAAGACAGGCTTCTCAAAAATATACTTGATTGGATCCATTTTGAATATCAACCAAGCGGTATGATTCAACATATACTGACGTAGACGCGTAGCATCCCAAGCCAATGCGCAACAAGTCTTTTCAAGCGTAGAATATCGAGTCTCATAATCGGTGAACTTCTTACTGAGGTAGTAAATAGCATATTCTTTCTTTCCAGTCTCATCTTGCTGACCAAGAACAGAACCCATACTCTCTTAAAGCACAGTCAAATACATGATTAAGGGTCTTCCTTCCACAGGCGGAGACAGAATCCGAGGCTCAAGCAGATACTCTTTAATGTTGTTAAAAGCTTTCTGGCAATCTTCGGTCCAATCACAGGACTGATCTTTCCGAAGAAGCTTGAATATAGGAGCACATGTGGCAGTCATGTGTGAAATGAATCTTGAGATATAACTCAAGCGGCCGAGAAAACCTCTGACTTGCTTCTCAGTTTTGGGCGCAAGCATCTCTTGTATTGCTTTGACCTTGGCAGGATCAACTTCAATACCCTTCTCGCTGACAATAAAGCCCAACAACTTACCAGAACGAACACCAAACGTACACTTATTGGGATTCAAGCGGAGTTTCTACTTCCTCAAACACTGGAATAACTTCAATAAATGCTCAACATGTTCCTCTTCATCAATGGATTTGGCAATCATATCATCAGCATAGACTTCGATCTCTTTATGCACCATATCATGATAAAGAGTAGTCATTGCTCTTTGGTAAGTTGCACCAACATTCTTTAAACCGAAAGGCATCACTCTATAACAGAATGTTCCCCAAGGTGTAATGAACATGGTCTTCTCCATATCTTTGGGTGCCATCTTGATCTGATTATATCCGAAAATCCGTCCATAAACGAAAAGACTTTGAATTTAGCAGTATTGTTGACAAACATATCAATGTGTGGTAGAGGAAAATCATCTTTCGGACTTAATTTATTCAAATATCTATTGTCAACACACATACAGACTTTTCCATCCTTCTTTGGAACAGACACAATGTTGGCCACCCATTGCGAATACTCAGCGGTAACAAGGAATCCAACATCAATCTGCTTCTGCAATTCTTCTTTGATTTTTACTTCCATATCAGGATGAGTCCTTCTCAATTTTTGCTTGACTGGCGGGCATTCTGGCTTCAACGGCAATCTATGCTCCATAATCTCAGAATCCAAACCAGGCATGTCTTGATAGGACCAGGAAAACACATCTGAATACTCTCGGAGAAGATCAATCAACCCCTTCTTCATTCTTGGACCCAGTCGAGACCCAATCTTGACTTCCTTCACATCATCCTCGGAACCCAAGTTGACTAACTCAATTTGCTCTTCAAATGGCTGAATGGATTTTTCCTCGTGCTCAAGTACATGAGACAATTCATCAGATACTAATTCATCACTTCCTTCCTCGGCCTCAAACGCAGGGAATTCAAAAATTGGCGAAGGAGTAGGATCATTGTATTCAATGGGTTTAGAAACCAACATGCATAATGATTTTATATTTTGATTTTAGAAAAGTAAACTGGTGATCAAATATTATGCAGATGGACAAATTATATTTATTGATTTATGTTTTTTGTGATTACCATTTCCAGAAAAGAAAAAAGTAAAGTAAAACATCATAGATGTGGATGAATAGAATTATATTTTATTGATGATCAAATTTGAAATGCCTAACAATGTTCACTTCTCCCTTAGGCATAGGAGAAGGATTTTCAAAAATAAATAAAAGAAATTACTTAGGTCGATGCACAATAATAGGAACATCAATAGCAGTCCAATTGTTGCAAGCTTTTCCATGCGTCACAAAATTGGTGCAGTCTTCGTCTTCATCACCCTCGATCACAACAACTAAGTGTTATTCATTACCATGAATGAACCCTCCGCTACGGAAACTGGGTTGCACATCTTCAGCTCTAACCACAGATGAACCTCGTTGGAAACCCAAACCAGCTATGCTCTTATTGTCGGTGACCTCTACCATCTGGCCCCACTGATTAGAACTTCCATCTTCAACAATTCTCTATGCATCTTTGAATGAGGACATAGGTGCCCCAACTCTCTTTTCCTCAGCAATAGATAGAGCTCGGAACGGAGTTCCAATCTCATCCTTAACTCCTACGTAAGAGAAAGATGACATGTGGCTTACCAACAAAGCCTTCTCCCCACCGATAATAACCATCTTACCATTCTTGACAAACTTCAATTTCTTATGCAATGTTGACGTAGCGGCTCCTGCCTCATGTATCCATGGCCTTCCTAACAAGCAGCTATAGGTCGGGTGGATATCCATTACTTGGAAAGTAATTTGGAAATCACTCAGACATATCATCACAGGAAGGTACACTTCACTAATCACCATCTTGCAAGAACCGTCAAAAGCTTTGACGATCACGCCACTATATCTCATTGGAGCACCTTGATATGTCAATTTAGAAAGAGTTGACTTGGGAAGTACATTCAAAGACGAACCAGTATCAACCAATACGTTCGACAGAGCATCCTCCTTGCAATTCATCGAAATATACAATGCTAATTTGTGATTTTTACCGTCCTCAGGAAGTTCCTCATCACAGAAGCTCAAATTGTTACAGGAGGTGATATTAGCCATAATATGATCAAACTGATCCACCGTAACATCATGCTCTACATATGCTTGCTCCAATAGTTTTTACAATGCTTATATATGCGCTTTAGAGTTCATAAGCAGAGACAACACTGAAATCTTGGAGGGAGTTTGGAGCAACTGCTCCACTATATTAAACTCTCTCTTCTTGATCAATAGGAGTACCTCATCATCATCATCATTAGGCTTCAAACCGCTGGATTCACCAGACTGACACTTTGGAGCGCTAATCAGATCAAATACGGGCACTTCAACACTCTTACTAGCAGGTATATCTTCAACATTCTTTGGGAACACCGGCCCAAAAACACGACCGCTACGGGTCACCTTCGTAACATCAGCAATGCTCACAACATAAGTAGTCGTAGGCAACAAAACCTCTTGACCATTCTCTATCATAGTTGCATTGTATTGGTACGGAACAGCCTTATCGGATGCATACGGGACTGGACCCGATAACCGTATTACTAACAGTGATACCGATCTATTGCTGACACTGTTACTATTGTTGCTATCAAATTGAATTACCACGCTCTCTAGTGTCTTGAATACGGGCACTATGACATTCAAATCATTACCCAAGTGATGGGACTAGAGAATCTGGATCATACCCTCATCCATCAACCTCTGGATGTCTCTTTTCACAACCATACAACCTCGGGGGTTAACACTGCATATTGCACAACCATCATGGTCATACTCACAATCGCTCACCAAATAGATATCCTTGTGCATCGTCACCAAGGACCTTCTAATGAAACGGACATCAGATACCTTAAACTCCCCAGGATAACCATCTACCATGTTGACATAAGGGTTACCATGAGCCGACAGTGGATTGGCTTTGACATTCGGCGCACGGTCCTCAAAGGACACCATCCCACTTTTTACCAGCTTTTGGATTTCATACGTCAGGGGGTAACAGTTCTTGATATCATGGCCAGGAGCCCCTTGGTGAAAGGCACAGTGAAGCTCTGGCTTGTACCACCATGGAAGTGGTTCAGGAATCTGTGGAGGATTTATTGGTTGCAAAAGGTTCTTGAGAACTAATGATGGATACAGTTCAGCATAAGACATAGGAATCGGGTCGAAAGACCCCTTCTTCCTTTCAAAGTTTCGTTGTTGTTGATGACTATTGGTATTATTGTTGTTGTAGGTGTTTGTTCTTTGTGGTGGCTGTTGTTGACGTTGTTGTTGAACTGGAATTGATTGATTGTTTGAAAATACAGGAATAACAGACGATACCTGATGATGGTGTTGACGGGGTTGTGGATTCCTCCTAGCATGAGGCTTCCTCTGCCTCCCATTTGATACTGCATTAGTCTCGCCTTCTTTCTTTCTGGAAAACCCACTGTCGTACTTCTTGCTAGACGAAACCTCCTCTTTAGACAACCGTCCCTCTCGGTCACCTTCTTCTAACCTCATCCCCATGTTTACCATTTCAGTAAAATCGCCGGGGGTACTGGTAATTATGCGCTCATAGTAAAATGAGCTCAGGGTCTTGAGAAAAATCTTGGTCATCTCCTTTTCCTCCAAAGGAGGGGTAATCTGAGCGGCAAGCTATCTCCATTGCTGAGCGTATTCCTTGAACGTCTCCTTGTACTTTTGAGACAATGACCTTAAATGGTCCCTATCCGGCGCCATATCCACGTTATACTTGTACTGCTTCACGAAAGCCTCACCCAAATCATTGAATGTGCGGACACTCGTACTATCCAAACCCATATACCACATCAGAGCAGCACCAGTCAGACTGTCTTGAAAATAATGAATCAGTAACTGATCATGATCAGTTTGCGTCGACATCTTTCTAGCATACATGACGAGATGAGTGAGCAGACAAGTATTCCCCTTATACTTTTCAAAGTCAGGGACTTTGAACTTCATCGGGATCTTGACATTAGGAACCAAGCAAAGTTCTGCAGCACTCTTACCAAATAAATCTTTTCCCCTCAGGGTCTTCAACTCCTTTCGCAGCTCAAGGAATTGATCTTTCATTTCATCCATCTTTTCATAAACATCAGGGCTCTCAAACGACACAAAATGATTGATGGTGTCCTCAACACAAGGAAGAGTGTGAACAATCGGTGGTGGAACAGACATGACCGGGCTAGATGTCGGCATGGAAGCAAAAGTAGGCGCAAAACCTTCAGGTACAAAATTGTGCGGCATTCCCCATGGGAATCCGGCAGGAGCTAAATGAGCGGCAGGCACGGTTGAAGAAACAACCTATGATATGACCGTCCTCTGAGGAGAAGGAGTTGCAGGTGTTGGAGAAGATTGACTTTGAGCAGTTAGGACCTACTTCATCATGGCAATCAGACGGGCGATCTCGTCCTTCAAATCTCTGTTCTCTTGCTCTAGATGTTCCATGATCCTTGGATGATTGGCGCAAGTATTGTATCGATGAGTTAGCTTGGCTGAAGCACAGAAGAAGAACCAATAAGACGTCTGGAAAAAGAGAACCATGCTTATGCAAATGATGCATGAAATGCAATGCTTGATAGTTTTTATTTTCAAGGAACTTACCATTTTATTTGCAAATATATAATAATAATAACTGCACAATTTGATTGACCATAAAATTTCTTTTATTTATATAATTGGAAGGATTACACTGAGTACAATTTCAGAAACCAAAATACAAAATACAAGGGAAAAGGAAACTAATCATCCTAAGGATCCCTAAAAACAATTTTTGAAGATCGGGCCGCAGGCGCGTACTTCCTTCAGATGCATCGAATCTCGGACTCAAAAGAAGTCTTCATCTGAGTTTTTTCGAGGACAAGCTGATCATCAATCTTCTTCCAAGCAACAGAAGGCTAAGGCATACTAGAGGAAGATAAAACCTCTGACTCTCTCTGTCTCTTCACTACTCGGTCTTAAAGAAGCTCAATAAGTGCATCTTTGTCCTTAGACTCAAGCTGCAACTCCTCATGCTTTATGCTCAAAACATGGAAACTCTCTTCCCACATATCTTTCTCTTGCTTCATCTTGGCGAGTGCGACTTCCAACTTCTCTACATATTGGTTAGGGAGAGTTGATGGCTCAACCACAACCATAGACATAGGTCTCTCACAAGCATAAGGCATCTTCAATTCCAAAGCTCGCTTCTTCACCCAAAGAGTGTAAGCTACCAAAGCTACACAGTTGCGCGGACCAAGATCGGATCTTCCTTTCCTATGCACATTATGCCAAGCATGCACAATCTTCTGCTTCAAAAGTTGGGGATCTTTACCCTCTTGATAGAAAATACCTTCTAACAAAGTGTTATTAGGTTTGTCTCTCAAGGGGAACCCAAGTTGACGACGAGCCAAAGCAGGGTTGTAGTTAATCCCTCCTTGTGTCCCTATGAGAGGCACATTAGAGAATTCACCATAACAATCAATAATCTCCAAGCTTCCAAATGAAGAATCATACCAAATTATAACATCATTATTGAGATACATAAGTCTCTGAGACCACCGTAGACATTTTGTTCTCCACAAAAGTAGGTGTCTGAGGCAAGTGCGAAATAAACCACTTGTACAGAAGAGGAACACAACAGACAATAGTTCCGCCACCTTTAGAATTCCTTAGATGCAAAGAGAAATACATATCACCTAACAAAGTAGGCACAGGACTCCCAATCAATAATATTCTAATGGTGTAAATCTAAGACCCTAATTTTGACCCAAGGATCCCTCATGCAATCTCATCATATGTATTAGCATTGGGATCATACCTTGGCATCCTCCTTACCCTTCTTTCATTGGGTTTGTTTTGGGAGAGACCACTAAGTACCATGTGATTGTATAATACTTGTATATTATCATTTCACTAACCAAAATGCCAAAAATTTGTCTTTGTATTTGCTTAACTCTTTTGTAGGTAGGGCATGATCACCATTGATATATCAAGTCCACATCTAGGGTTTGAGACCCTCATGGCTAAGAGCACAACCAAGGAGTGATCCACAAGAGATATAAGCATCATATATGATTCCTAATGATTAATTTTGAATAATATTTCTTCAATAGTTTGGAATTGGTTTGCCTTGGAAACCCTTGTTTGTCTGGGTATCTTGTGTAACTTCTTCAACAAGCTTCCTCATCAATTGATCAAATTTCTAAAAGGGCACTTCAAACTTCATCATCTTATTCATATATGATCTACCATGAGCCTAAAAATTCAAGATAGTTTCAAGTTAGCAAGTTGGTTGATGGTGGTTGGTCAGATGAATTTATCTAACCAAAACTGGGGCCCCCTAGACCCTATCTCCTACAATTTGCATCATATGAAAATTATTTCAAGATAAAATTTACTATAAATGACATTCCAAACAACTTTCATGTTGAAGTATAGAGCTAATTTTGCTTGTGAAATCATTTTCCATGTTGAAACATTATAGGTCATTTTGTTTAAACCCTAATTTGAAGGTCAACTTCCCAAGGCCATAACTTGCTCAATTTTTATGCGATGAAAGATTTCCAAGTTGCACAATAAAATCTAAGATGTATCATACTTTTATATTATCATTTTACTAACCAAAATGCCAAAAATATGTCTTTGTATTTGCCTAACTCTTTTGTAGGTAGGGCATGATCACCATTGATCTATGAAGTCCACATCTAGGGTTTGAGACCCTCATGGCTAAGAGCACAACCAATGAGTGATCTACAAGAGATATAAGCATCATATATGAGTCCCAATGATATTTTAATGTTATTTTCATCAAGATTTCTTCAAGAGTTTGGAATTGGTTTGCCTTGGAAACCCTAGTTTGTATGGGTATCTTGTGTAACTTCTTCAACAAGCTTCCTCATCAATTGATCAAATTTCTCAAGGGGAACTTCAAAATTAATCATCTTATGCATATATGATCTACCATGAGCCTAAAAAGTCAAGATAATTGCAAGTTAGCAAGTTGGTTGATGGTGGTTGGCCAGATGAATTCATCTGAACAAAATTGGGTCCCCGTAGACCCTATCTCCTACAATTTTCATCATATGAAAATTATTCCAACAGAAAAGTTACTATAAATGACATTCCAAACAACTTTAATTTTTAAGTCTAGAGCTAATTTTGCTTGGAAAATCATTTTCCATGTTGAAACATTATAGGTCATTTTGTCTAAACCCTAATTTGAAGGTCAACTTCCCAAGGCCATAACTTGCTTAATTTTTATGAGATTAAATATTTCTAAGTTGAAAAATCAAATTCAATATGTCTACTTCAACTTTGATGTTTGGAGTGAGAGCTAAATCAACTTTATGAGCATGTGATATGAGGATACATTATAGGTCATTTTTTACCTATACCATGAACAAGTGATTTTCCTCAACTTGAAAAATGCATAACTCTATCATTCTAAATCCAAATTACATTAAATTGGTTACCATTTTGAAGTTATTTGAAAGCTCTACAACATTGATGAAGACACTTATCTCATTTGGAGCTCACATAAAAAGTTTAGTAAGGTGGAACATTGGGGTATATGGCTTGACACTTATAAATTTTTTCAACATGTTGAAATTTCCAAACTTCCACCTCAAAATTCACCTTGATCCAAGTTCCAAATGGAAACGTGTTCAACATAAGAGTTGTTCCCCTTGAGCTTAGCTTTCTAAAGAGTCTTATTTCATCCATTTTGGACAAGGTTTGCTAGGGCTGCGCATGGTCTTAACAGGTCTACATCAAGTGGAATGATCAAATGTTCAAAACATCACATATCACTGCCTTGCCATTCAAGCTTCATTTCAACTTCATTTCAGATGCATTTGCACCAAAATGGATTGCTTCATGGACCTGTACATGCCCATGCAAGCGTGTGCATGACATTGCCAAATTTGGAAGAAAATTAAAGTGTGCAAATAACATTCCCAATTGCTATAAATACAAGCCCTCTGAGCTCATTTGAAGGATCCCTTGCACGCCAACTTTGCCCCCTCTTTTTAAACCCTCACAATTCAAAGGAAAACTTGAGAATTTTCAATATGAAAATTGAGTTTGAATCTCATTGTTTGGAGATTCAAAAACTCCAGGATCCAAAGCTTTGTTCCAATTCCAAATCACTTCTGCAAGTTCCCTGAGTGTGATCAAGCAAGGATTGAAGCAAGCAAGATCAAGTTCTGCACAACATTGAAGGTATTTTCTAGAAATTTTCTTCTCTTTGATTCTCACTCAATTCTCATCAATTCTCTTGGATCTTTGGTTGTCTGAAGTCCTACCAATGTAGGCAAGAAGATTGAGTTGCTTTAAGGTCAAATCGAAGCAACTCGGTTGACACACCTCAAAATTCAACTCCTCATATCTTTCTATATATGTAGAGTTAGTTAAAATTAAGGTCAGGTTCATGCTCTACGCCATTTTTTCTTTCAGATTATGTCCTCCTTTTTCATTTATGTGATAGTGATGATTGAACCAGTCCGATGAGGCTCGCCTGAGAAGGTGACCGGAGGTTTAGCGTCAGTGATGTGTTGGACAGGTTCTGAGCCACATGATTAATTAAAAAAAAATTAATCTCACGCGTTAGTTTTAATTACCATCCTTGTGGCGCATTGACTTAAGTCCATGGTGGAGAGCGCGCTGATGACCACTTGAACTGCCACCTCAATTAATGAGGGAGATCAAGTGGTCCACATTTTTTTTTTGTATTTTCTGATTTTTATTTTATTCCTTTAATTTTCATTAATTCATATTAATTTTAATATTGATCCAAAAAATATGAGAGTTTCACCAATTTTTTTAAAATAAAATCCTCTTTCATATTTTGAATTAAAATTATTTTTTGGATCATTATTAATATATCTCATGATTTAATTTTTTTTTTGAATATTTTTAATTATTTAAAAATACTTTTAAGTCTCTAAAAATTCTGAAATATTTTCTCCAAGGTCCTTTGGCCTTGTTTGACCTATGATAAATCTCATGGCCATTTCTTTGGTGTTTTGATGAGGTTTTAGGAATTTGACAAACCATATTTAATTGAATGCATTATTTTTAGTATTTTTTTTAATTGAATAAATGCCAAATAATTGTGTTGTGCCATTTTGATTGTTTGTATGAGTTTGACTTGTGTTGTTGGGCCTTGGTCAAGCTTGATTTGACTTTGCTAGGTTAAGATCATTGAATATAGGGGATTGATGAAATGTACATTCCATCTCCCAAAATGAATGAATGGTCTTAATTTGGTAAAAGTCCTCCTTTGTCCAATTTGAGTTTTATCCATTTCCCCTCCCTCTTCATCTTATTCCCCTTCTTCATGCATTCATATCATGGTCCTATGATATCTCAATGTCCTAAGGCTAGTTGATTGAAAGTCAACATAAGTATGGATGATATTAGGCCACCTCCTTTGCATATTCTTTTTGTGTGTGGTATGTTTCATGAGCATAGTCCATTATAATATGTCTCTAACATGCATTAACTCTAAAATTCTATTGCCCAACCTCAAATAGTTATGACTTCTACATAAGTCCAATTACGATTGCTTAACATAACGCTAAATTTTTGACATAAAAGGCATAACATTCTAGTTATTGAGATTGTAAGTCTCCCCTCTTTCATGGTATTGTGTGGAAACTTGGCCTTTTTTCCTTCCTTTGGAAGATGTCTTGGTTCAAGGATCCATGCTTGTGATAAGTGGGATGAGTGTTCTCCAAAGAATGACTTAAAAGAAAAAAAAGCAAAAGCAATACTAACTTCTAACTCATTAACAACTAACATTTACTTTCAAGTTATTTACTTTAATGCACTTTATTTTTAAGCTCTATTCATTTTCCATTATTCATACCATTCTAATTGTTTATGTTAATGTCCTTTTCACTTTGTCCACTTGGACCATATTTTATGATATATTTTGTTTGTGTATATTGTGTGGTCTTTGGCCATTAATGTACATAATAAGAACAAAAAACCCTAAAAAACATCTTGTGTGGACTATTGGTTTGATCTGAGACAATTGGACTTAGAATTTAGGCAACACTCCCTATGCAAAGGACTTGGCAAATGCCAACTTTCATGTAACCAAGTGCTTGTAATCTGAAACTTCATCTGATACATCATTGAAGATCCATTTGAGTTCATCTACAACATGATCATTGTGAAGTTGTTATTTTGAACCCGTGACTTATGGCATTGTGGAATTCATCTTCTACATGGGCAAGTTTCAAGAAGATCATGGAATGGATAAGCTTGGATGTGGCTATCTTTATTTGATGCCTTGCTCTTCAAGTTAATATTGTGTGTCTTGTTTGTTGCTTGATTCTAATGTCCAAGGGAATTTGGGTTTCTATACGACATTCTTGTCTATTGGATCGCAACCCATTTGTCAGATCTTTTCAACTCTTAATTTTTAAATTTATGCTTAGGATTAGTCTTTTCATCTCCTCCCCATCTCTTTAATTTCAAAATCTATCCCTCCTTTTAAAAATTTCTTTGTTTGTACTTGTCTTTTTTCTAAACTTAGACTATTTTGTGCTTGTATGTTTGATGTATGTATATTTGTTTGTATGATATAAACTTAGATATTTTGTATGTACTTTTTTGTGTGTATATCATTGTATGTTTGATGTATGTATATTTGTTTGTATGATATAATCTTCTTTTTGTGCTTGGTGATCTCTGAGTGGTGAGATAAGTTCTAACCCTAACTTGAGTGCAATTAAGATAGGAGGATGGTATAGTCATGTTCGACTTGTGGGGAGTAGTCCTTAACAAGTTGGCTTGAGATCCATCTGCTCAGTGGAGACCCTTTTGGATTTGGAAATGTCACACAAGTATTTGTGGTTAAGCATTACTATCTCTAATTTGGGGTCCGAGGAGCTGAGGACCGTAGAACATTTAACCCCACTTGGCCTATTGAGGACGTAGTACGGAGACTGTTCAAGTGTAGACTTGATAACAGTTGTTACGTGATACTACACTCAGACGAGTTTCTCTTGAGAATATTATGGGTCGATGAGTCAGTCATCTTAACCTGTAATATCCGATAGATGGAATTAAGACTATGGGAACTTTATAGAACATGATTTACAGGTTTTTATCCTTAGTTCACTCCCTTGGGATGGTTCTTACCCAGACTCCATGCTCGTGATTCACAACAAACCCTTTATTCTTGGTTGATCCAATCAAGTCTTGTCAATATCAATGGAACTTGGGTGTTGATAAGGTGAAAGCCATAATCCACCAAAATGGATGATTGATCTTGACAATGACTTGATTCATCCCTTGACCTTTGTTTGTTTGCCTTGTGTGTGATCCCTTACTTGTGATTGTTGCATTCGTGCATTCATGCGCATCATAACATTCATCACACGAAAATTTCAAGGAACTGAGGTATTATTTGCAAATATTTTCAGACCATGGATTGTGGATAAAGGAACACTAAAAAGTACAGTTTCAGATGTCCCTATTTGAAAGAGTTAAGGAAGCTAGCATCTTTTGTATTATATCCCTTGGACTTCAAACAACGTCATGGAAAGCTTTTATCTATCTTGTCAGCTGATGTGGTTGAAGGGCTTTTGAGTGTATTAGTGCAATTCTATGACCCTCTCTACCGTTACTTCACTTTTCCGGATTATCAACTTGTTCCTACGTTAGAGGAGTATGCTCATGTTTTGGGAATACCTGTTTCTAACAAAGTTCCTTTTAGTGGATTGGAAGAGATTCTTAGATCTCATCTTATAGCTGAAGCTCTTCACTTGAAGAAGTCTGAGATAGAGGCTCATTGGGTGAAGAAAGGTGGATTGTTTGGGTTGCCTTCTGATTTCCTCATCAAGGAAGCTATTGTTTTTGCTCAAGCTGGTAGTGTGGATGCTTTTGAAGCTATCTTTGTGTTGCTCATCTATAGATTAGCTTTGTTTCCTAACATTGACGGTTTTGTTGATGTTAACGCCATTAGAATTTTCTTGATTGGGAATCCAATGCCTACTTTGTTGGGTGATTTGTACTTCTCTTTGCATCTAAGGAATTCTAAGGGTGGTGGAACGATTGTCTGTTGCATTGCTCTTCTGTACAAGTGGTTTATTTCGCACTTGCCTCAGACACCTGCTTTTGTGGAGACAAACAATGTATACGGTGGTCTCAGAGACTTACACTCTTTGGGTAAAGAAGAGAGTTTTGGAGTTAAAGATGCCTTATCCTTGTGAAATACCTATGTCTACGGTTGTGGTTGAGCTATTAACTCTCCCTAACCAAGATGTAGAGAAGTTGGAAGACGCACTTGCCAAGATGAAGCAAGAGAAGGATATGTGGGAAGAGCGTTTCCATGCTTTGAGTAAAAAGCATGAGGAGTTACAGTTGAAGTCTAAGGACAAAGATGCACTAATTGAGCTACTTGAAGATCGAGTGACAAAGAGACAGAGAGAGCCATAGGTTTCATCTTATAATATGCCTTAGCCTTCCGTTGCTTGGAAGAAGATTGTTGATCATTTTGTCCTCAAGACGACTCAAATGAAGGCTTCTTTTGAGGCCGAGATTCGACGCATTCGAAGGAAGTACGCACCTGCAGCCAGATCTTCTGACGTTGTTGTTAGGGATCCTTAGGATGACTTTTCTCTTGTATTTTTCATTTGGTTTTTGAAATTGTACACAGTGTAATCCTTCCAATTATATAAATAAAAGAGAATTTTGGGTCATATCAACTTTTTTGCAATTTACTGATGTATATATATATTTGCAAATAATATAAAGTTCCTTGAAAATAAAAACAATCAAGCATCATATTTCATGCATCATTTGCATAAGCAGGTTTCTCTTTCGTCAAATGTCTCATTGGTATTTCTTCTGTGCTCCAGCCAAGCTGACTCATCGGTATAATACTCGCGCCAATCACTCCAGAATCATGGAACATCTTGAGCAAGAGAATAGAGACCTGAAAGAGGAGATCGCCCGCCTGACTGCCATGATGGAGTCAGTTATAGCCTCGCAGAGCCAGTCTTCTCCAACACCTGTAACTCCTCCTCAGAGGACTGTTATTTTAGAGGTGGCTACCTCTACTATGCCTGCTGCTACCGCTCATTTCGCGCCTGCCATTGTCGCATCTTGAAAAATACGATTCCTCGCGATGGTCGCGGAAACAATTATGTTCGAACAGAGTCGTCACCGAACTTTATTTATCCCAATAAAGGGATAGGGAAATATCGATAAAACCTTTAGGAAACGAAATAATGGTCGTCACAACCATATCCGGGTTCGGGAGTGGATTACGTAAGGGGAAGGTATTAGCACCCCTTACGTCTGTTGTACTCAACGGGAACCTTTTAGTTCTAATTTGTGTTTCGAGTGTTAATTTATGTTTATTTGTTATCTTTAGGTTATAAAATTATTAAAAATAGAAATGGATGAGAACCTCAAAAAAGGGAAAGGGGAGGTTTTTTATTAGTGTGCTCGCAAAGATACCGTAATCTCCTGCCTACGTATCCTTATGGTATAATAAGGAAATCAGAGCATTCGTAGTTCGGGAAACTACGGTTGGTTGGTGTCTTTTAATGAACGACTGTTTAAATCGCGTTCTAAAGGCTAAACGTTGGCTTGTCCACTCTCGGCAGAGGCTTGAGTACTAGTTTGTTGTGCACATTAGAAAGGATTAAATAGTGTTCTTTTTGAAAAGAGTTTTGGTCATACGGAAGTGACAAGTTGGATTAATATGTCGGATGTTTTGATTGGTTGAGATGTTTTTTGGTCGGATGACGGTTACTCGGATAGTCGAGTAAGACAACTCGTATCCTAATAGTCGGGAAAGGAAATAGAAGACTCTAGTCCATTTTCTTTTTCATCTTAATATTTATGAAAATAAGGTTGTATACGGTTGACGTATTTTTATAATGAACGACAAGTACTTGAGTGACTGAGTAAAATAACTCATATCCAAGCATTTGAGGAGAAGAATCGAAGGCTGAAGACCATCTCCCTTTTCGTATAATTTGTTATGAAAATGATTTGATTAAGTTGTATGTTTGTGAAAAAATGACGATTGCTCGACTGACCGAGTAAGAGAACTCGTATTCAAGCAATTGAGGAGAAAAGTTAAAAACTCAAAGTCATCTCCCTTTTCATTTCTTACTGTGAAAATATTTTGATTTAATCAGGGTTTGGAGGTTTGTAGAGGAACGACAATTATTTGACTAACCAAGTAAGAGAACTTGTATTCAAATAATCGAGGAGAAAAATTGAAGACTCAAAGTCATCTCCCTTTTCGTTTCTTATTATAAAAGAATTTGATTTATTTGTTCTTAAGTGGATTAGATATGACGATTATTCGATTAACCGGGTAAAAGAAGTCGTGTTCAAATAATTGAGGAGAGGAGTTAAAAACTCAAAAACCATCTCCTTTTTATTCCTAAATGAAATAGTATTTAATTGTGATTAGGTATTTTAATTTAACTTTTATAAAGAATATTCGATGTCGGGTCGAGGTTTAAAATTTGTATTTTGTGAATGTATTGAATTTATTTAGTGAATAATTCTTCTACTCGATTAAATAAAATCGAATAGGTCTCATTGTAAGAAATCCCAAGAGTAAGCTATGTGAGGTCGATGGCGATGCTTAAAAGCAATCGGCTTATGAGGGTGTGGAAAACGGACCCAATGTTGAATCGAGAAATATGTGATTTTAATGGTTTAAGGTGGTTTTAAATTGATGATGAAATTGAATGAAATGAAGTTGGTAATTTGAGAATGATTGTGAAGTTTTGATGGTGGAAGAAATCGATCAACATTTTAATTATTCAAATTAATTGATTTAAAATTCGGTTAAATTGATTAATTAAGTTAATTAAGATTAATTACGAAAATTATTTAAATAAATCAAATAATCAAGTCAATTAAAATTAATTAATCAAAATTAAATTAATTAAACAAATTTTAATTAATTAATCAATTTAATTAAAAGAGGAAGAAATATGTGATAATGTACATTTAATTAATATGAATTGACGATGATGTGCTCAAAAATCGGTTAGTACGCAATGACAACATACTTGATGTCATTCGCAAAATCCTAATGTGACAAAATATTCCACTAATTTATTAAAACTTTGATGGTATAACGTCGAATCCGTAGATTAAAAAAACAATTTATTATACTGAAATAAAATAGCCGGAAGCCTAGGATATATTCTCAGTATCCTAAATGAAAACAAATCCAGCATACATGGTGCTAGCCACAACCAAAATTAATTTGCGAAATGAGCGAGAGGCCATGCAATCCTAATAATGAGCACATTGACAACAGTAAGATACTAAAGGAGATAGAAATCACAATGTTGCCATATGAACGTTGCAATTCCTTTAAAGATACATTTTATTGTTTAAAGGCTACAACAATTGTTTTTCATATTAGATATCAAAATCTCTTTCTGGTACTTAGAAAAATGATAATATATTCCCCCTTTATAAAGTACCTAAATCATAAACAACTAAAACGTTTGCTTAACAAACCTCAAACTCTCACTCATAGCAAACCGAGTGGATCATTGGAAATGTTATTTAGCAGAGCTTATCAGTCCAAAGAATATTGATGTCGCCGTAAAATCTAATCACAAAACTTAATGTAAAACCAAAATTTAAACCAAACTCCAAGATGCAAGGTTATGAAAAATACAAATGCAGCAGACATTAATATCAAAATAACTCGATACTAAATAATGTTAAAACTGTCGCTGCCCTTACCGCCGTTACCGCAAACGTTGCAGCTTGAATTTGCTGTTGTTGAGAAGCAGAACCGTATTCGAAATGTTACCGCGGCGGCGGAGATGGTGGTCACTAGCACTGGCATAAGCTTTGGATTAGGCGGTTGCGGTGGCGGAAGAGGAAACGAGACGCTATTTTTGGTGAAGGACGAACTGCGTCAGAGTTTCAGAAATGGATTTGCGTCGGTGTTGGCGCTTTATTGTGTTGGAATCGGAGGCGTGGTGAAGCGTGCGTATGCGTGGTGGCGGAGAGTGGTGGCTCTCCGGGTTCACAGCGGTGGAAATTACGGTGACAGCCACAGGCAACGCATTTTAAGGATGTTGGGTCGGCGGATGTTATGGTTTTCGGTCGGCGATTGCCGGTGGAGATCAGAAGTGTGTGGCGGAAGAGAGAAAAGTCACCGGCGGTTTGAGGGTTGGGTTTATGTTCTGAAGTTTGTGAAGGTGAGGGGTTCGTGGAGGTGAATAGGGTTTATGGAGGATGGGGGTCAGCAAAGAAGAAGAAGAGAGATTCTCCGTGAGAGAAAAAGTGGATCACCAGGAAGAAGAGGAACGATCCCTCTTTCTTTTTTATTATTTTCTTCTTTTTTTTGTAGCAGAGAGGGAGATATAAAGTGGAAAAAGACCATCCCATCATTCACTATCCATTGGACTCTATGTATTGGAGAGAGAGAGAGTTTTTTTGTTTTTTTTCATTATTAATATTCAATTAATTTAAATGCTATTTTGATTGGATGATAGAAATGGACACAGATTCCTAATGAGGAGCATTGATCAATTTGAATTGATGGCCTGGATTGAATCAAAGAAGCACACCAAGAAGCACATACTATTTAAATAAATTAAAATGCCTATAATGTTGTTTTTAGATGGCTTAATCAATTTCAATCAATTGAATTAAATAAAATTCACAACTTTTAAAATAATCATGATAAAATTAAAATGATAACATGGGAAATTCTATTTATTTAATCTGACTATTTTGGCGAAAGAACAAAATTAAAACGATTAAAAATGAATAAAAGTCGGGCGAAAATTTGCTCGAAAAATTAAATCGGATGCACTAAAATGATCAGCACAAAATATACTTATTGAAAAAATACAACATTTCTTTAAACTTTGAAATAAATTTTCACCAGTTAAAAGGCTCAAACGGATTAAGATCCAGCTGAAAAAGTCGTCGAAAAATATAACGAGCACATCAGGCTGAATTACGCGGACCGTAGATTAATAATACTGGCGTCTGGAAGTTTATTTTCGAAACTTTTTATCCGCTGATTTTGCACGTACTTGAGGAGTGATTTAACCAAATTGTCTGTATTTTCAAGAATTTATTTCGACTGATACTTTATATATTATTAGTGATGAAATGCATGTTATGTTGTACAACTGATGCAAATTGAAATCGAATTTCTGAAATTTCTAAAATACCCGGACAAAATTGGGGTATGACAACTGCCCCTATTTAATTACCTTGAACCAAAAGGTGTGGATGACATCAGTCTTCGTACATTAGTGGTGGAAGATAATTAAATACAAAAAGACCCGAATTTTGTCCTTTGAATTGCAAGGAAAAAATGCAGAAAGAAAATGCAGTGAGAAATACAGTAAGAAAAGTTATTAGAAGGTAAAATGAAACAGTCAAGACTCTTTGGGAATCGTCAGAACAGTATCTTGGATGTCACAATCGAGATTTTCCCAAAATGGAATGATACCTCAATTATACCGAAGACTTTCTGAGCATTATCAGTACAACATCTTGATTTGAACGCACGAGATTCTCTGAGGATCAACGGAGCAGTACCTTACATGATAGAATTCAGATATTCCAGACAAAAGGAAAGATACCTTAATTAAATCTAAGACTCTCCGAGGATATTAGAGCAGTATCTCTAAAGAAAATCTGAAATGAGACTCTTCATATTGATGAAGCAGTATCTCAAATAGTAAAAATGAGATTCTTTGTATCGAGTCGAAACATCATCTTATCTGATAAAATTAAGATATTCCAGCAAGGGAAAGATACCTTAATAGAATCTAAGACTCTTCGAGGATACTTAGAGCAGTATCTCTAAAAAAATTTGAAATGAGACTCTTCATATTGATGAAGCAGCATCTCAAGCAGTAAAAGTGAGATTCTCTGTATTGGGTCGAAGCAACATCTTATATGATAGAATTAAGATGTTCCAGCAAGGGAAAAATACCTTAATTGAATCTAAGACTCTCTGAGGATATTAGAGCAGTATCTCTAAAAAAATCTGAAATGAGGCTCTTCATATTGATGAAGCAGCATCTCAAACAGTAAAAGTGAGATTCTCTGTATCGGATCGAAGCAGCATCTTATACGATAAAATTGAGATGTTCCAGCAAGGGAATAAATACCTTAATTGAATCTAAGACTCTCCGAGGATATTAGAGCAGTATCTCTAAAAAAATTGAAATGAGACTCTTCATATTGATGAAGCAGCATCTCAAACAGTAAAAGTGAGATTCTCTGTTTCGAGTCGAAACAGCATCTTATCTGATAGAATTAAGATATTCCAGCAAGGGAAAAAATACCTTAATTGAATCTAAGACTCTCCGAGGATATTAGAGCAGTATCTCTAAAAAATCTAAAATGAGACTCTTCATATTGATGAAGCAGCATCCCAAACAGTAAAAGTGAGATTCTCTGCATGGAGTCGAAACAGCATCTTATCTGATAGAATTAAGATATTCTAGCAAGGGAAAGATACCTTAATTGAATTTACGACTCTCCGAGGATATTAGAGCAGTATCTCTAAAAAAATATGAAATGAGACTCTTCATATTAATGAAGCAGCATCTCAAACAGAGAAATGAGATTCTTCAAATAAATGAAGCAGTATCTCGAATGTTCATCTGTTGGGGGAAGTATTTAAGAAAAGACTCCTTTTAAGGGAGATTTAATAGAAATGCTCTGCAGGGGAAAAACTCATAAGAGACTTTTTAGGGTAACCTCTGCTTGGGGAGCAATGATTGTAAAGAAAATGCTAGGAATATCATTATTAATCATAAAGTTGAAAAAAATGGCTTACTGGAAAATGATTCCACGAGCACATGCAGGGTAATAACTTTATTTGGAAATGAGGAATGTCCAAGATATACATGAATGACCTTGGATCCTGATATTTTGGTATGATTTTTGTATGATGTCCCACTTTGAGCGGCAATACTATGCATGGGATGATGCATGATATGCATGAAGGGATGAAATTGTTAGGGATATTTGGTTGTGCATGTAGGAATGCGAATGATTTTTATTTTGTTGAAATTCCCATTTTGTGGGAGTGTTATGCATGAGTATGCTGATGATTGATATGACTGCATTTTTTGAATTTTTTGTTTGGTAAGGAAACCATTTATGAATGATTCATATGATGCATGTTAGAATGCAAATGGGTAATTGGATATTTTTTGTAGGATTTTATTTTTCAATGAGATTATCGGGGAATATCATCATCAAAGGGTAGATGGAAAATAGTTTATATCGACATTAAAGGGTTGATGGACAGGTAAATGTCATCAACAAAGGGTTGACGAAAAAGATTGCCATCATCAGAAGGATGATGGAAAAGGTAGAGAAAAACATCACCAAAGGGTTGGTGGAAAAGGAATTATGTATGTAGTATCATCGTCAAAGGGTTGACGGAAAGAAACTTCACTATGGAGTGGCATCATCAAAGGATTGATGGAAGAGACTATCATCGTCAAAGGGTTGATGGAAAATAAACTGTCATCATCAGAGGGCTGATGGAAAAGGTATAGAAAAACATCATGAAAGGGTTGGTGGAAAAGGAATCATGTATGTAGTATCATCGTCAAAGGGTTGACGGAAAGAAACTTCACTATGGAGTGGCATCATCAAAGGGTTGATGGAAGAGACTGTCATCATCAAAGGGTTGACGGAAAATAAATTGTCGTCATCAGATGGCTGATGGAAAAGGTAGAGAAAAACATCACCAAAGGGTTGGTGGGAAAGGAATTATGAATGTAGTATCATCGTCAAAGGGTTGACTGAAAGAAACTTCACTATGGTGTGGCATCATCAAAGGGTTGATGGAAGAGACTGTCATCCTCAAAGGGTTGACGGAAAATAAACTGTCATCATTAGAGGGTTGATGGAAAAGAATATGTCATCGTCAAAGGGTTGACGGAAATAAACTTGTTTGTAAAATGTCATCATCAGAGGGCTGATGGAAAAGATTATGTTATATATGCATATGATGCATGTTAATGAAGATGTCTCGTTTTTGTGAGAGAGCTTTATGATATGAAAATTCCTAATTTGGAAGGAAAGTCGTGTGTGTTTATTGTATGCAGTGCATGTGGTAATGCAAGAGGAATATTGGTTGTTTCTGGGTTAATCTCCCTTTTTGAAGGTGAGACTTTCTGGTTACCAATGTTAATTGGATTTGAGTTTATGAAGATGCCAACAAAGTGGACTTTTTATTTTTGGTATTTGCCAGTATGGATTGGACTTTTGGGTTGGAGGTGCCAATAGAGATTGGACTTTGGTTTTGGAGATGCCAATAGGGATTGGACTTTTGGTTTTGGAGATGCCAATAGGGATTGGACTTAGGTTGGAGAGAGGTTTTGACTTCCCGACACTCGATATTTTGACGATGTAATGATTGCAGGATAAATATGGATGTTCTTGATGCCCCAAGTTTGGTCATTTGTTGATAGACGTTGTGTTTGTTCTTGAGAGAACCTCAACTTCTTTTCTTGATATGCCTTGATGAATTGCACATGATTTAATGAGCGTAGCAACATAATCAATGCATGGTGATTGTGCTCTTGCTCTACCCCAAGGCTCTTTGCAACTCATCTGCCATAACCTGTAGGGTCTTTGAAGGAATTTTCCTTTGAAAGGAAACCCTGGGAATGAATATACCATAGCTTGAACCAATTTTGCCCCAGTGTATGAATCTTTCAATAGTTTTCCCCTGGTTGAGATTTTGAAAGGCTTGCCCCAAATGGACTGAATATTTTGAATTTATTTGCCTCCTTGGATACCATGCTCCTAATCCATAGGGTTAGGAAGTAGTCTTGATTTCGGTCAGCATCGACGAATGATCAAATCCTTCTCTGATTTCTTCTTGTTGGAATCTTCTTGATGTTAAGTACCGACTTGCAATTAAAATTGTTCATTTAATCAATGGTAATTTTAATGCGATATTTATGCAGGTTTGAAAAATCATTTACTGAGGTGATGTGGTAGTTTATGACGAATGAACCATTAGTTCAAACACATTGCTGATTTAGCTAGTGTGTGAAAGATACGGCGAGAATATGATGCCAATATAGGTGACTAGCAAATATTTAGGAGTCAGTTCATACAACCTTGCTGTAGTATGCTTTCCGAATAAACCCCACTTCAATTAGGTCTTTTAAGGGTTGTAACGTGGCGTGGTTCATGGTTATTGAAACAAAAGATATAAGGCTCGACTTTTGTTTTAACCCACCCCTTCTTCATGATGATCTCCAACACTATGCTCAGTTAATTCAACATACACATTCATCCTTTTGAAGGTGCAATGATAAAGATGGTAATTCAAGGTCTCTTGAAATGGCAACCACCAAATTTCGTTTTTGGATGTCGGTGATCCCTTTGATTTTGGTATGGTGGTCACTGAATTTTGTTTTGCTTTTGTTGAGGCTTCTTGTGACATTTTTTGAATTTTGTCTTGATCCCTAACTTTTTCCTGGATTGCTTTTTAAAACTTTTAGTCCACCGAGATTGCCCCTGTTTTTTCCTGAGTCACCCTTTTGAGGTATTCGACTTAGCGGACTCTTTCTTTGATTTTTTTGGAAAATTATGACTGCCAAGTCATTGGTCATTGAAGAACAACCGACATAACTTTAGGATTTTTCAAGGCTCCTTCTACACTTCAGGATGTATGCGAAGAATGGCATGTAGTTGATCCTCATACAAGATGTTTCATCTTGTAATTTGAATGCATAGTCAAATTAACTGAACACTACCCTTTCCTAGGTTAAGTGTAAGGGTTTTACATATCCGAAAGAAACTCCTACTTCTAGGCTCGAAGTGGTTGACTATGGATTAACTCCTTATCTCTCCAGTGTTTGGGGATTTGAAATAATGCCTGTACATCATCAGTAGGATTTTATCCAAAAGCATATAGTCAACAATTATGGGTATTTTGTTTTCGTCATCCTCCCTTCAATTTTTGCTAAAACGACAATTTTGATGAGTGAATGGGAGAAATATATATATATATATATACACATATATATATATATATATATATATATATATATAGATGGAAAAGATGAGTGAATACGAAAGGATTCGTTCAAAACATGCATGATCATTTCATTAATATTACCATTAAAGGAAATCAACAATATTTGGAAGCAGATAAATACTTTAACATGCAAAGAACAAAACAAATGAAATGCTAGAAATAGCCAAATGATTGCCAGTGCAGAGGAAGCTCTCTCGTGTCTGGTTCACTGCTGGGTTAGCCTCCTTTAGAGTAGGGGTAGCTCTACTAATCGAGACTAGCATGATAATCATCTTCAGATCTATTCTCGGAAATCTCTTCCACCGTTTGGACTGATGCACCCGCATAGCTAGGAGAAGAAGTATTGTTGACTTGCAAGCTTCAAGGTGCAAAGGAGAACCTCTTGGAATCAAGCAGGGTTTGCACCTTACTCTTGAACACTTTGCAGTCTTCAGTTGAATACCCTTGTGCCCCAGCATGGAAGTCACATCTAGCATTGGCGTCAAAGCCTGATGGATATGGAGGACTTACTGGTTTGAGCTCCTTTGGCACTATCAATCCTCTCTCAATTAAATATGGAAGTACTTAACTGTATGGCATTGGAAGCGGATCAATGTGTCTCTCTGGCTTTCTTGGCCTTTGTTGAGCATGTTGGCATTGTCGATGTGGAACATCCTGCCGTTTGTATGGCTGCTGAGGTGGAATCCGTTGTTGATATTGGGGAGATCCTTGATTTGTAGGATACTGACCATAAGGAGAAGATGGTCTCTGATATGGAGCTTGTGGGATTTCCCAAACTGTATTAACTTCAGCCTCTTCTTCCTTTTGGGACCTGGCAACAAATTCACTCTCAATGCTCTGGATTTTTAAGGCGCATTGGATTCTTCCACTTTTAAGGCCATGCTCGATGCATTCTCCAATTGACACCAAATGAGCGAAGTTTGATGTTGCACTGCTAATCATACTTTCGAAGTAAGGGCTTTGTAATTCCATCAATTCTTTGTCTAAGAGTGGTGGTTCAACGTAAGCCGCTAAGTCTCTTAATCTTTCGGCATACCCTCTAAAGGATTTGTTGCTTTCCTTAGATAAAGCTCTTAACTGCATGCGATCGGGAGCTATGTCCAAATTATATTTGTATTACTTCAAGAAGGCGTTAGCTAGATCAAACCATGATTGAATACGACTCCTTTCTAACTTCATGTACCAACTCAATGATGCCCCAGTCAAACTATCCTGAAAATAGTGAATCATTAGCTTATCATCATGGGCATGAGAGGTCATTTTTCGATAAAACATCACCAAATGGTGCTTTGGAAAACTATCCCCTTTGCACATCTTAAATTCTGATACTTTGAATTTTACGGGTACAACCAAGCCAGGTACCAAACACATGTCTAAGGCATTAAGTTCAACAGTATCTTGTCCTTCTATGGCCTTGAGTCTTTTCTCTAGCACGCGACATCTTTTGGTAATCTCGTCATTTTGTGGTTGTTTAGCATTAACCACTAGGCTTGTTCATGGGAATCTGGCATGGAGAATGCAATACTCAACAGCATCATGATGTGAGGAACCTTGAACAACATGACGTTCTTGTGCAGTAGAGTTATCAATTGGGGTTTGCACAAGTTGAGGTTGGGTAAGACCATTTACTCTAGCTAGCATAACATTCTCAACAACTGCAGTCTGCTGAATGTGGTCTTCCTTCTTGGCTAAAACTATCATAGCTTCCACAAGTTGGTGTAGCTGATTTTTCATCTAGTCCACATCTCTTCTCAGTGCAATATGGCTTTGCTTCAACGGATCCATGATCTTTCAATAGCTACTTCAAGTATGATATTAGTATCGGGAAATTAACTGCAGGTTATGGACGAAGGATGGATGAGTTTTTTTTTGTATTTATTTTTTGGTGAAAAATGATATGAAATGTATGATGATGAATGCAAATGCAATGATATGTGTATGAATGTAGTGACATGTTTAGGATCACAGGTTCAAAGTGTTCTCAGATGGATCAGCATGACGGGTAAACGACAGGTATCTCTGATTAATGGAACCCCATGGGCAGGCTTTACAGTTGGTAGGTTCCTAGAGTCACGGATATTTCTTGAGAAAGTCATTGTCGTGACGAAGACTCATCGGACAATAATATCCTTAAGAAGATCTCGTCTAGGTGAGGTCTTCGTATTGTCCCAACAAGGAAGGCTCCATGGGGATTCTACTACATGACTCTCGAGTCCAAGGTTCTAACAAGGTTCTCAGAGTCATAGATCGAGGTGGGAAATATTACTGTAAGATAGTAATACGTCTAAGGGATCTCATCTGATTGGGGCTTTCGTATTAACCCAACAAGTGTGAAACTTCGTAGATTAATACTACATAACCGCCGGATAGAGTGGGTTAAAAGGTCCCTAGAGTCATTCATCCAACTTGAAAATACTATCATCGTGACAAAGACTCGTCGGACGATAATATCTCAAGAGAATCTCCTCTAGGCGGGGTCTTCGTATCTTCCCAACAAGGAAGACTCCTTGTGGGCGTCCACTACGCAACCACCAACTTAAACTTATGGTTTTTCTCAGACTCGGGTAGAGAGCCTATCTCACAAAGCACCATTAACAGAAAGCCCCAAATAAGACATATTCAATAAATCACAATACAATAATTATGACAGAATAATAATAACAAAACAAAAATAACAATCCAACAAACAAGATTAACACACAATATAGAAATTGAACTAAATTAAGCTTCACTCTCTTTTGCTTGGAGCTAGTCCCCAACAGAGTCGCCATCTGTCGCATCTCAAAAAATACAATTCCTCGTGATGGTCGCGGAAAAAATTTTGTTCGAACAGATTCGCCACTGAACTTTATTTATCCCAATAAAGGGATAGGGAAATATCGACAAAACCTTTAGGAAATGGAATAATGGTCGTCGCAACCATATCCGGGTTCGGGAGTGGATTACGTAAGGGGAAGGTATTAGCACCCCTTACGTCCGTTGTACTCAACGGGAACCTTTTAGTTCTAATTTTTGTTTCGAGTGTTAATTTATGTTTGTTTGTTATCTTTAGGTTATAAAATTATTAAAATAGAAATGGATGAGAACCTCAAAAAAGGGAAAGGGGAGGTTTTTTATTAGTGTGCTCGCGAAGATACAGTAATCTCCTGCCTACGTATCCTTATGGTATAATAAGGAAATCAGAGCATTCGTAGTTCGGGAAACTACGGTTGGTTGGTGTCTTTTAATAAACGACTGTTTAGATCGCATTCTAAAGGCTAAACGTTGGCTTATCCACTCTCGGCGGAGGCTTAAGCACTAGTTTGTTGTGCACATTAGAAAGGATTAAATAGTGCTCTTTTTGAAAAGAGTTTTGGTCATACGGAAGTGACAAGTTGGATTAATATGTCGGATGTTTTGATTGGTTGAGATGTTTTTTGGTCGGATGACGGTTACTCGAATAGTCGAGTAAGACAACTCGTATCCTAATAGTCGGGAAAGGAAAATAGAAGACTCTAGTCCATTTTCTTTTTCATCTTAATATTTATGAAAATAAGGTTGTATACGGTTGACGTATTCTTATAATGAACGACAAGTACTTGAATGACTGAGTAAAACAACTCATATCCAAGCATTTGAGGAGAGGAATCGAAGGCTCAAGACCATCTCCCTTTTCATATAATTTGTTATGAAAATGATTTGATTAAGTTGTAAGTTTGTGAAAAAATGACGATTGCTCGACTGACCGAGTAAGAGAACTCGTATTCAAGCAATTGAGGAGAAAAGTTGAAAACTCAAAGTCATCTCCCTTTTCATTTCTTACTGTGAAAATATTTTGATTTAATCGGGGTTTGGAGGTTTGTAGAGGAACGACAATTATTTGACTAACCAAGTAAGAGAACTTGTATTCAAATAATCGAGGAGAAAAATTGAAGACTCAAAGTCATCTCCCTTTTCGTTTCTTATTATAAAAGAATTTGATTTATTTGTTCTTAAGTGGATTAGAAATGACGATTATTCGATTAACCGAGTAAAAGAAGTCGTGTTCAAATAATTGAGGAGAGGAGTTGAAAACTCAAAAGCCATCTCCTTTTTATTCCTAAATGAAATAGTATTTAATTGTGATTAGGTATTTTAATTTAACTTTTATAAAGAATATTCGATGTCGGATCGAGGTTTAAAATTTGGATTTTTTGAATGTATTAAATTTATTTAGTGAATAATTCTTCTACTCGATTAAATAAAATTGAATAGGTCTCATTGTAAGAAAGCCCAAGAGTAAGCTATGTGAGGTCGATGGCGATGCTTAAAAGCAATCGGCTTACAAGGGTGTGGAAAACGGACCCAATGTTGAATCGAGAAATATGTGATTTTAATGGTTTAAAATGGTTTTAAATTGATGATGAAATTGAATGAAATCAAGTTGGTAATTTGAGAATGATTGTGAAATTTTGATGGTGGAAGAAATCGATCAACATTTTAATTATTCAAATTAAATTGATTTAAAATTCGGTTGAATTGATTAATTAAGTTAATTAAGATTAACTACCAAAATTATTTAAATAAATCAAATAATAAAGTGAATTAAAATTAATTAATCAAAATTAAACTAATTAAACAAAATTTTAATTAATTAATCAATTTAATTAAAAGAGGAAGAAATATGTGATAATGTACATTTAATTAATATGAATTGACGATGATGTGCTCAAAAATCGGTTAGTACACAATGACAACATACTTAATGTCATTCGCAAAATCCTAATGTGACAAAATATTCCACTAATTTATTAAAACATTGATGGTATAACGTCAAATCTGTAGATTAAAAAAAGGATCTATGATACTGAAATAAAATAGCCAGCAGCCTAGGATATATTTTTAGTATCCTAAATGAAAACAAATCTAGCATACATGGTGCTAGCCACAACCAAAATTAATTTTAGAAATGAGCGAGAGGCCATGGAATCCTAATAATGAGCATATTGACAACAGTAAGATACTAAAGGAGATAGAAATCACAATGTTGCCATATGAATGTTGCAATTCCTTTAAAGATACGTTTTATTGTTTAAAGGCTGCAACAATTGTTTTTCATATTAGATATGAAAATCTTTTTCTGGTACTTAGAATAATGATAATATATTGCTCATTTATAAAGTACCTAAATTATAAACAACTAAAACTTTTGCTTAACAAACCTCAAACTCTCACTCATAGCAAACCGAGTGGATAATTGGAAATATTATTTAGCAGAGCGTATCAGTCCAAAGAGTACCGATGTCGCCGTAAAATCGAATCACAAAACTTAATGTAAAATCGAAATTTAAACCAAACTCCAAGATGCAAGGTTATCAAAAATCCAAATATAAATGCAGCAGACATTAATATCAAAATAACTCGATACTAAATAATGTTAAAACTGTCGTTGCCCTTACCGCAAACGTTGCCGCTTGAATTTGCTGTTGTTGAGAAGCAGAACCGTATTCGAAATGTTACCATGGCGGCGGAGATGGTGGTCACCGGCACTGGCGTAAGCTTTGAATTGAACGGTTGCGGTGGCGAAAGAGGAAACGAGACGCTATTTTTGGTGAAGGACGAACTGCATCGGAGTTTGAGAAGTGGATTTGCGGCGGTGTTGGCGCTTTATTGTGTTAGAATCGGAGGCGCGGTGAAGCGTACATATGCGTGGCGGCGGAGAGTGGTGGCTCTTCGGGTTCACGGCGGTGGAAATTACGGTGACAGCCACAAGCAGCGCATTTTAAGGATGTTGGGTCGGCGGATGTTATGGTTTTCGGTCGGCGATTGCCGGTGGAGATCGGAAGTGTGTGGCGGAAGTGAGAAAAGTCGCTGGCGGTTTGAGGGTTGGGTTTACGTTCTGAAGTTTGTGAAGGTGAGGGGTTCATGGAGGTGAATAGGGTTTATGGAGGATGGGGCTCAGCGAAGAAGAAGAAGAGAGATTCTCCGTGAGAGAAAAACTGGATCTCCAGGAAGAAGAGGAACGATCCCTCTTTCTTTTTTATTATTTTTTTTTGTAGCAGAGAGGGAGATATAAAGTGGAAAAAGACCATCCCATCATTCACTATCCGTTGGACTCTATGTACTGGAGAGAGAGAGAGAGTTTTTTTAGTTTCATTATTAATATTCAATTAATTTAAATACTATTTTGATTGGATGATAGAAATGGACACGGATTGCTAATGAGGAGAATTGATCAATTTGAATTGATGGCCTGGATCAAATCAAAGAAGCACATACTATTTAACTAAATTAAAATGCATATAATGCTGTTTTTAGATGACTTGATCAATTTCAATCAATTGAATCAAATAAAATTCATAACTTTTAAAATAATCATGATAAAATTAAAATGATAATATGGGAAATTCTATTTATTTAATCTGACTATTTTGACGAAAGAACAAAATTAAAACGACTAAAAATGAATAAAAGTCGGGCAAAAATTTGCCCAAAAAAATTAAATCGGATACACTAAAATGATCAGCAAAAAATATACTTATTGAAAAAATACAACGTTTCTTTAAATTTTGAAATAATTTTTCACCGGTTAAAAGGCTCAAACGGATTAAAATACAGCTGAAAAAGTCGTCGAAAAATATAACGAGCATACCAGGCTACACAATGCGGACCTTAGATTAATAATACTGGTGTCTGCAAGTTTATTTTCGAAACTTTTTATCCGCTGATTTTGCACGTACTTGAGGAATGATTTAACCAAATTGTCTGTATTTTCAAGAATTTATTCCGACTGATACTTTAGATATTATTAGTGATGAAATGCATGTTATGTTGTACAACTGATGCAAATTGAAATCGAATTTATGAAAATTTTAAAATACCCGGACAAAATTGGGGTATGACAGCCATGCCTACCGGATTCCCGTGGGGAATGCCGCCAAACTTCATGCCCGAGGGCTTTGCACCCACATTTGCTTCCATGTCGGCATCTAGCCCGGTCATGTCTGTGCCGCCACCTGTAGTGCATACCTTATCTCGTGTGAAAGACACCATTTATCATTCTGAGCCATCTGAGGGTCCGGACGTATATGAGAAAATGGATGAAATGAAAGATCAATTTCTTGAGTTGCGTAAGGAGTTGAAAACTTTGAGAAGTAAGGACCTTTTTGGGAAGAGTGCTGCTGAATTATGTCTGGTGCCGAATGTGAAGATTCCGGTGAAGTTCAAAGTGCCTGAATTTGAAAAATACAAAGGAAACACATGTCCGCTCAGTCATTTGGTGATGTATGCCTGCAAGATGTCTACCCAAACAGACAATGATCAACTGTTAATCAACTACTTTTAAGACAGCCTAACCGGCACTGTGCTAAGATGGTATATGGGGTTGGATAGTGCAAGCATTCTCACTTTCAACGATTTGGGTGAAACTTTTGTAAAGCAGTACAAGTACAATGTTGATATGGCTCCCGACCGAGATCAGTTGAGATCACTATCTCAGAAGGACAAGGAAACGTTTAAGGAGTATGTGCAGAGATGGAGAGAACTCAATGCTCAGATCAACCCTCCTTTAGAGGAAAAGGAGATGAACAAGATTTTTCTGAAGACCCTTAACTCATTTTACTATGAGAAGATGATCGCCATGCCCCCAGTGATTTTACCAAAATGGTAAACATGGGGATGAGGCTAGAAGAAGGTGTCTGAGAAGGATGATTGTCAATAAACAATATAATTGTCCATCTGCATAATATTTGGTCACAAATTCACTTCTCTAAAACCAAGATATCAAATCATTATGCAGGTTGGTTTCTAACCCCATTGAATACAACGATCCTTCTCCTTCTCCAAATTTTGAATTACCTGTGTTTGAGGATGAGGAGGAAAATGATGAAGAAGCGAGTGATGAATTGTCTCATCTTCTTGAGCATGAAGGAAAAGCCATTCAGTCATTCGAAGAGCAGGTTGAGTTAGTCAACTTGGGTTCCGAGGATGATGTGAAGGAAGTCAAGATTGAGTCTCGACTGTGTCCAGATGTTAAGATGGGGTTGATTGATCTTCTCCGAGAATATTCAGATGTGTTTGCTTGGTCCTATCAAGAAATTCCTGGTTTGGATTCTGAGACTGTGGAGCATAGATTGTCGTTGAAGCCAGAGTGCCCGCCAATCAAGCAGAAGTTGATAAGAACGCATCCTGATATGGCATTAAAGATCAAAGAAGAAGTGTAGAAGCAGATTCATGCTGGTTTCCTTGTGATCGCTGAGTATCCGTAATGGGTAGCCAATATTGTGCCTGTTCCAAAGAAGGATGGAAAGGTCCGCATGTGTGTCGATTATAGAGATTTGAATAAATCCAGTCCGAAAGATGATTTCCCTCTACCACACATTGATATGTTGGTCGACAATACTGCTAAATTTAAAGCCTTTTCGTTTATGGATGGATTTTTCGGATATAATCAGATCAAGATGGCACCCGAAGATATGGAGAAGACCACGTTCATTACACCTTGGGGAACATTCTATTATAAAGTGATGCCTTTCGGTTTAAAGAGTGCTGGTGCAACTTACCAAAGAGCAATGACTACTCTTTTTCATGATATGATGCATAAAGAGATTGAAGTTTATGTCGATGACATGATTGCTATATCAATTGATGAAGAGGAACATGTTGAGCATTTGTTGAAGTTATTCCAGCGTTTGAGGAAGTATAAACTCCGCTTGAATCCCAATAAGTGTACTTTTGGTGTTCGTTCTGGTAAGTTGTTGGGTTTTATTGTCAGCGAGAAGGGTATTGAAGTTGATTATGCCAAGGTTAAAGCAATACAAGAGATGCCTACGCCCAAAACTGAGAAGCAAGTCAGAGGTTTCCTCGGCCGCTTGAACTATATCTCAAGATTCATTTCACACATGACTGCCGCATGTGCACCTATATTCAAGCTTCTTCAGAAAGATCCGTCTTGTGATTGGACCGAAGATTTCTAGAAAGCTTTTAACAGTATCAAAGAATATCTGCTTGAGCCTCTGATATTGTCTCCACCTGTTGAAGGAAGATCATTGATCGTGTATTTGACTGTGCTTGAAGATAGTATGGGTTGTGTTCTTGGTCAGCAAGATGAGACTGGAAAGAAAGAATTTGCAATTTACTACCTCAATAAGAAGTTCACCGACTCTGAGACTCGGTATTCTATGCCTGAGAAAACTTGTTGCGCATTGGCTTGGGCTGCCAAGCGTCTGCGTCAGTATATGTTGAATCATACCACTTGGTTGATATCCCAAATGGATGCCATCAAGTATATATTTGAGAAGCCTTCTTTAACTGGGAGGATTGCCCGTTGGCAGATGCTGTTATCAGAGTATGATATTGAGTATCGATCTCAGAAGGCAATTAAAGGTAGTATCTTGGCTGACCATTTGGCTCACCAACCAATTGAAGATTACCAGTCAGTGCAGTATGATTTTCCTGATGAAGAGATCTTGTACTTGAAGATGAAAGATTGTGATGAACCATTGCTTGAGGAAGGGCCAGAGCCTGGTTCCCGTTGGGGATGGTATTCGATGGAGCTGTTAATCAGTATGGTAATGTAATTGGGGCAATAATCATTACTCCTCAAGGCACACATTTTCTGTTTACAGCTAGATTAACTTTCAAGTGCACAAACAATATGGCAGAATATGAAGCTTGCATTATGGGGCTCGAAGAGGCCATTGATCTCCGAATCAAAGATTTAGATGCCTTTGGAGATTTAGCTTTGGTGGTGAATCAGATCAAAGGTGAATGTGAGACGAATCAACCCAGTTTGATACCATATAGAGATTATACGAGGAGGATTTCAACTTTCTTTACAAAGGTTGAGTTTCATCATATCCTTCAAGATAAAAACGGGATGGCAGATGCTCTTGAGCCGTTAGCATCAATGATTGTAGTGAGATATTGGAATGAGGTTCCCAATTTGAGTGTGATGTGTCTTGATAGGCCAACTCATGTGTTTGCTGTTGAGGAGGTAAAAGACGAAAAGTCGTGGTATTATGACATCAAGTGTTTCCTCCAATGTCAAATTTACCTGTCTGGGGCATCTTTGAAAGATAAGAAGACTTTGAGAAGATTACCCGGCAATTTCTACCTGAATGGAGAGGTATTGTACAAGATAAACTTCAATATGGTTTTGCTCAGATGCGTGGATAGACACGAAGCAGACCTGTTGATGACCGAAGTCCATGAAGATTCCTTTGGTACTCATTCCAATGGACATGTAATGGCAAAGAAAATGTTGCGAGCAGGTTACTATTGGCTGACAATGGAATCTAACTGTTGCAAGTTTGTGAAGAAGTGCCATAAGTGTCAAATATATGCAGATAAGATTCATGTTCCTCCGACACTATTTAATGTCATTTCTTCCCCATGGCCCTTCTCCATGTGGGGAATCGATATGATTGGCATGATTGAGCCCAAAGCGTTAAATGGACATTGTTTCATTTTAGTGGCAATTGATTACTTCACAAAATGGGTTGAAGCGGCATCATATGCGAATGTAACCAAGCATGTTGTTGTAAGGTTTATCAAGAATCAGATTATATGCCGTTATGGTGTGCCAAGTAAGATCATTACTGATAATGGACCGAACTTAAATAACAATATGATGGAAGCTCTTTACAAAGACTTAAAGATTGCACATAATAATTCTTCTCCCTACAGACCTAAGATGAATGGGGTTGTTGATGCTGCGAACAAGAACATCAAGAAGATAATCCAGAAGATGGTTGTGACATATAAAGATTGGTATGAGATGCTCCCGTTTGCTTTGCACGGTTATCATACATCCATTCGCACTCCAACAGGGGCAACCCCTTTCTCTCTTGTATATGGCATGGAAGCAATGCTCCCCGTAGAGGTTGAGACTCCTTCATTACGTGTGCTCGTGGAAGCCAAGTTATCTGAGGCTGAATGGTGTCAAACCAGGTATAATCAGTTGAATTTAATTGAAGAGAAGAGGTTGACTGTCATGTGTCATGGTCAGTTATATCAATAGAGGATGAAGAAAGCTTTCTATAAGAAGGTCATACCTCGTGTATTCAGAGAAGGTGACCTTATGCTCAAGAAGATTTTATCGTTCAAACCAGATTCTAGGGTCAAATGGACTCCTAATTATGAAGGCCCATATGTTGTTAAGAGAGCCTTTTCAGGCGGTGCTTTGATTCTTACAACTATGGATGGTGAAGAGTTCACTCGTTTTGTGAACACAGATGCAGTCAAGAAATACTTCGCCTAAAAAAGAAAAGAACATCTCGCTAAGTTGAACACCTGAAAGGGCGACTTAGGCAAAAATGAGCGTCTCGGTGGATTGAAACTCGAAAGGGCAATCCAGGAAAAAGTTAGAGACATAAAAAAGAAAAATTACCCCGATAAATTGATTACCCCACCTTGGGGAAATTTATGCAAAAATAAGGGACTATGGAAAGTAATTGTATCTTGCTGATCCTCAGATTTTGAAGATTTTGTTGAGCACAACGGTTGACGGTGGTTCATCATCCCCAGTAGCGGCCAAAAGCACGGTGAACATCAAAAGTTGGTGGAAGGATTAGTGATCATTTGTATTCAATGTAACCCTTTTCCATGTAAATTACCATTTTTAAACTTTCTAAAAATCTATGGAGTCTTATCATTTACATACTAACATTCCACTAAATAAAGTTGAACTTTTATCCAATTGTTTCTACTCGTGTTTATTTCAGCAAATAGCTATAAATTTTATTATGATCATTTTTTAAATTAAAATTTTTAATCAAAATTATTTTTCTTAAACATATAAAAGCATGAATTTTAAGTAATCGATTTCATGTAAAAGAAGTATCATCAGTGGTTCGAAAGCAATAAGCCCTAAGTGTGGAGCAATATTAGTCCTCCCCGAGCAGTAGGCGCAATTTCTCTTTCATCGTTAACAGCATTTTAGCATTTCAACCATGGTTGTCTGCTATTCCCCTGTAGGGTAGCCAACAGAGTTGGTTGATTCAGTCCCCTATGGAATGTTTATTCCTCAACAGTATTTATGTGTATTCCCTACCTGAAAACCTGTTTCCTCAGCAGTTCGCGTGGTAGCGGTAGAACTTTGGTTTCCCCACCAATCGCCATCAGATTCACTCCCAATTAGAGTTTCCTCCTGGTTTCTGAGCAGCTATTTGTGTTTATTCTCTGCATGGTTGTCTCCCATTTGATATGGTGTTGACCTAAAATTCCCCGCACACTCGACAATGATTTTTCTCAGTAGATCTTTTCTTTCCCCGGCTAGGTTTAAGCCTTTGGGATGATGGTATCTCTTTTCTCCAGCAAGTCGTCTTCCTCTTTTGTGGATTGACCGAGAATTGTATCGATGATTCCAATTGCGACACTTTTGTATCCTTTACGATCGTTTTGTCAGCATGATCATCATATATACATATACATATACATATACATATACATATACATATACATATACATATACATATACATATACATATACATATACATATACATATACATATACATATACATATACATATACATATACATATACATGTTCATATATACTCACATATTTCATCATTTTTTTTAATAAGATTCTTATTCTCTGTTATGGCAGTACTTTATCCCCATACCAGTTTGATGTCTGTCCTCCCTGAATTATAGAGAGTCATCCCCTTAAGCAGAAAGACTTTAACCTTTCTCATATCCCCACTGAGTTATTTCCTCGTGGATGATTATTATTTCAATGTCCTCCCTAGTTGATTATATGGATGGAATCACTCCCCTTGAGTTATATCCTCATTGGGTTGAGTCTTGATTGACCGTTTCTTTCTAGATCTTACCTAGATAGATGCTTTGGGTCCCTTAAGAATTTATTACCCAGTGCCAGGTAATATTCTTCTTGGTGTGCAGTTTGCTACTTTTTGCCAGACACCCGCCAAAAGTACCCCTATTTTCTCCTCAATGGAGTCTCCATCGGATTCATTTTTTGATTCCCCAGGAAGTATATCCTTGATATGTTCATCCTAACCGATGACAGAGACTTTTCTTCCCTTTGTTTGAGCTTATCTTTGATATGTTCATCCTAACCGGTGACAAATATTCTCATCTTTGGTATTCTACCCAGTAAAAGGTAGTCGTAATCCCTATTTTGGTTCCCCAGAGAGTTCATCCTTGATATGTTCATCTTAACCGGTGACATGTTTCCTTCTCTTTGCGGTCTTCTACCCAGTAACCGGTAGTTGTAAAACCTGCTTTTCTTTCCCCTTGTAGAGTTTATCCTTGATATGTTCACTTTAATCGGTGATGGGTACTCTCTTGTTTGGTATTCTATCCAGTAACTAATAGATGTAATCCCTATTTCTTCCTCACAGAGTCTATCCTTGATATGTTCATCTTAACCGGTGACAGATATTTCTCTTTGATGGTATTCTATCCAGTATTCGATAGATTTAATTCCCACTTTTTGTTCAGTTGGTTTATCCTTGATATGTTCATCTTAACCGATGATGGATATCCTCCTTAACATCCCCGGGCAAGTCTATCCTTGATATGTTCATCTTAATCGATGTCGGATTTTCTTTCCTTTGAGTTTATCCTTAATATGTTCACTTTAACCGGTGATGGATATTCTCATCTTTGGTCTTCTGCCCAGTAACTGGTAGTTGTAAATCCTATTTCTGCAGTTCTCCATAGCAAGGCTATTCTTACCAAGTAACCGGTAACGAATATACCCGCCTGGCGGTTCCCAGCGAGTCATCCTTGACATGTTCATCCTAACCGATGACGAGTGTCCTCTCTGTCAGATATTTATTATCTCCTACCCAGTAGCCGATAGTGGATAATAAATTTCTGCTCCTCTTGTGTTGAAGTCTATTTCTTCCCTAGTTGAGTTGAGTGCGTATTTCCTAGTGAAATCGTTGTTCCTGCATGATCCAAGTATGTCTGTTTTATCCTGATCTACTCGTTTCCCATGCAGATGTTTTTTTTTCCCCGGCTGAGTCCTTCCATTTTTATGGAATTTCTCTAGTCCCCCAGCAGTTTTTACGTCGTAACATGGCCTATGCATAATCTCTTTTATCCCCTCAGAATGCCTTGTGCTCCTGCGGACCTTCGGTTTCTCTGATTTCTTTTCCTTTGTGGCAACATTTCCCCACAGAGAATTTGTTTTTACATTTATATCGTATGCATCATGAGGTCTCTTAGAGACCAAAATTTGTTTATATATGTTGTTCTTTAAGCCCATTCTACTGAGTTGACATGAAGATTTTAACCTTCATCTCCTCGATTAGAATGTTCTTAAATAGGGGCAGCTTTAAGACCCTAATTTTGACCCTAAGATCCCTCATGCAATCTCATCATATGCATTAGCATTGGGATCATACCTTGGCATCCTCCTTACCCCTCTTTCATTGGGTTTGTTTAGGGAGAGATCACCAAGCATCATGTGATTGTATCATACTTGTATATTATCATTTTACTAACCAAAATGCCAAAAATATGTCTTTGTATTTGCCTAACTCTTTTGTAGGTAGGGCATGATCACCATTGATCTATCAAGTCCACATCTAGGGTTTGAGACCCTCATGGCTAAGACACAACCAAGGAGTGATCTACAAGAGATCTAAGCATCATATATGAGTCCCAATGATCTTTGCATGTTATTTTGATCAAGATTTCTTCAAGAGTTTGGAATTGGTTTGCCTTGGAAACCCTAGTTTGTATGGGTATCTTGTGTAACTTCTTCAACAACCTTCCTCATCAATTGATCAAATTTCTCATGGGGAACTTCAAAATTAATCATCTTATGCATATATGATCTACCATGAGCCTAAAAAGTCAAGATAATTGCAAGTTAGCAAGTTGGTTGATGGTGGTTGGCCAGATGAATTCATTTGACAAAAACTGGGTCCCCCTAGACCCTATCTCCTACAATTTTCATCATATGAAAATTATTCCAACAGAAAAGTTACTATAAATGACATTCCAAACAACTTTAATGTTTAAGTCTAGAGCTAATTTTTCTTGGAAAATCATTTTCCATGTTGAAACATTATAGGTCGTTTTGTCTAAACCCTAATTTGAAGGTCAACTTCCCAAGGCCATAACTTACTTAATTTTTATGAGATTAAATATTTCTAAGTTGAACAATCAAATTCAAGATGTCTACTTCGACTTTGATGTTTGGAGTGAGAGCTAAATCAACTTTTATGAGCATGTGATATGAGGATACATTATAGGTCATTTTTTACCTATACAATTGAACAAGTGATTTTCCTCAACTTCAAAAATTCATAACTCTATCATTCTAAATCCAAATGACATGAATCTGGTGACCATTTTGAAGGTCTTTTAAAGAGATACAACTTTTATGAATATACTTTTCTCATTTGGAGTTCACATAAAAAGTTTAGTAAGGTGGAACATTGAGGCATATGGCTTGACACTTAGAAAAAATTTCAACATGTTGAAATTTCCAAACTTCCACCTCAAAATTCACCTCGATCCAAGTTCCAAATGGAAAAGTGTTCAACATAAGAGTTGTTCCCCTTGTTCTTAGCTTTCCAAATAGTCCTATTCCATCCATTTTGGACAAGGTTTTCTAGGGCTGCACATGGTCTTAACAGGTCTACATCAAGTGGAAAGATCAAATGTTCAAAACATCACATAGCATTGCTTTGCCATTCAAGCTTCATTTCAATTTCATTTTAGATGCATTTGGACCAAAATGGATTGCTTAATGGGCTTGTACACGCCCATGCAAGCATGTGCATGACATTGCCAAATTTGGAAGCAAATTCAAGTGTGCAAATAACATTCCCAATTGTTATAAAGACAAGCCCTTTGAGCTCATTTGGAGGATCCCTTGCGCGCTAGCTTTGCCCCCTCTTTTCCAACCCACGCAATTCAAAGGAAAACCTGAGAATTTTCAATCTGAAAATTGCATTTGAATCTCACTGTTTGGAGATTCAAAAACTCCAAGAACCAAAGCTTTGTTCCATTTCCAAACCACTTTTGCAAGTTCCCTGAGTGTGATCAAGCAAGGATTAAATCAAGCAACATCAAGTTCTACAGAGCATTTAAGGTATTTTCAAGAAATTTTATTCTCTTCGATTCTCACTCAATTCTCATCAATTCTCATCAGTTCTCTTGGATCTTTGGTAGTCTGAAGTCCTACCAATGTAGGCAAGTAGATTGAGTTGTTTTGAAGTCAAATCGAAGCAACTCAGTTGACACACCTCAAAATTCAACTCCTCATATCTTTCTATATATGTAGAGTTAGCTAAAATTGAGGTTAGATTCGTGCTCTACGCTATTTCTTCTTTCAGATCATGTCCTCCTTTTTCATTTATGTGATGGTGATGACTGAACCAGACCGGTGAGGCTCGCCTGAGAAGGTGACCGAAGGTTTAGCGCCGGTGATGTGTTGGACAGGTTCTGAGCCACATGATCAATTCAAAATGTTTTAATCTCACGTGTTGGTTTTGATTACCATCCATGTGGCGCATTGACTTAAGTCCATGGTGGAAAGTGTGTTGATGACCACTTGATCTGCCACCTCAATTAATGAGGGAGATCAAGTGGTGCACATTTTTTAGTATTTCCTGATTTTTATTTTATTCCTTTGATTTTCATTAATTCATATTAATTTTAATACTGATCCAAAAAAATATGAGAGTTTCACCAAAAAAATTTAAATAAAATCCTCTTTCATATTTTGAATTAAAATTATTTTTTGGATCATTATTAATATTTTTCATGATTTAATTGATTTTGTGAATATTTTTAATTGTTTAAAAATACTTTTAAGTCTCTAAAAATTCTGAAATTTTTTCTCCAAGGTCCTTTGACCTTGTTTGACCTATGATAAATCTCATGGTCATTTCTTTGGTGTTTTGATGAGGTTTTAGGAATTTGACAAACCATATTTAATTTAATGCATTATTTTTGGTATTTTTTTTAATTGAATAAATTTCAAATAATTGTGTTGAGCCATTTTGATTGTTTGTATGAGTTTGACTTGTGTTATTGGGTCTTGGTCAATGTTGATTTGACTTTGCTAGGTTAAGATCATTGGATTTAGGGAATTGATGGAATATACATTCCATCTCCCAAAATGAATGAATGATCTTAATTTGGTAAAAGTCCTCCTTTGTCCAATTTGAGTTTTATCCATTTCCCCTCCCTCTTCATCTTATTCCCCTTCTTTATGCATTCATATCATAGTCCTATGATATCTCAATGTCCTAAGGTTAGTTGATTGAAAGTCAACATAAGTATGGATGAGATTAGGCCACCTCTTTTGCATATTCTTTTTGTGTGTGGTATGTTTCATGAGCATAGTCCATTATACTATGTCACTAACATGCATTAACACCAAAATTCTATTGCCCGACTGATCACACTGAATTACACCGTGTTTTTGACTCGGATTTCACATGTTTATTAGGACTTTATTATCATTTTGTATGTATTATGCTCTCATCTCTCTTGTTTTCAGATATTTAGCACTTTCGGACTCTTTTGGAAGAAACGAAGCAAAAAGACCTAAAATTAGCGTTTTTTCGGCAAAATTACCCACATGGCGTTGCACATGGCGGCCGCTATAAGGGATGCCATGAGTCATCAGCCCTCAACTAGGAGTAACTGCCACGTTCCCATGATCCACCCCATTTACACACATGGCGGGCGCCATGAAGGGATGGCGGGCGCCACCTTTGAAAGTCACGTTCCCACTAAAGGGATGTTGGAGGGCACCATGGTCTTTACAAGCTGTTGGAAACCTCTATAACCAGCTCTATCCAATTCGTTTTCTAATCATCCAACTTAGTTTTACAACACTAAGCATATATTTATCATTTGTAATAGCGATAATCCGTCACATCGGGGGATTATCGCACCTTTGTGAGATTGAGTTGGATCACTTCGAGTTGTTGTAGTCTTTAGCTTCAGGGGTCGAAGGTTTATTTTTGTACCATAATCGAAGCCTCCGTTTGGAGCAGGTTCTTATTTATCGCTTTATTTATTTATTTCCCGCATCGCTTTTATTTTATTTATTTCCCACATCGCTTTTATTTTATTTCTTACCCGCATCACTTTTATTTTATTTATTTCCTACATCACTTTTATTTTATTTATTTCTCCCATCGCCTTTATTATATTTATTTCCCGCATCGCTTTACTTTATTTATTTTCCGCACTCGCTTTACTTTATTTATTTTCCGCACTCGCTTTACTTTATTTACTTTAAGCACTTTACTCGCTCTCAACGCCTCACATTCTAAAACAAACTCTTCATCATGATTAACACCGTTGTGTTCGTTTGTGTTACCATGTCTGGCTAAATCTTTTAAACGTTAGAATGTAAGGATCGCGGTTAAAGTAATGTTTCACATATTGAAATTTGTAGAAATACTTAAAAGGCTGTTTTGATTTTTAACTTGAGTTTTCTAAAACAGACTTGGTTAGTTTTAACTATTCGAGGAGTGCGAAAGCACCCTGGCTTAGTAACTAGGAATCTTTATTACTTTAAAGAAAAACTATTTTTGAAACTGTTTTCGGACGCGTTGATAGATTTAAAATTAGGTAACTCCTTGGGTAAACTTTCCAAATCAAAATCACTTTTCAACCAAGTTTACAAGTCTCATTTCTTAAAAATAGGTTTACTACTTTAGCGTTCTGCGCACCTTTTATAAGTGACAATAAAAGGCCTTAATTTAAGGGTAAACTCAGTTCTGAATACACAAAAGCGACAGTTCTTGTTACATGAATTCTTTTCAAGAGTAGAAAATATTGCCTCATAAATAGTTCTATTTAAACAATCGAAACATCACTTAACTGACCTGAATTACATTCAACCTGTCTTTGCCTGCATTTATTATTTACCGTTATTTTGCAAACCCAATCTCTCTTTTGTATCGTATTAGATAAACACCGTAATGATAGTAATCGATATATTGACGATTGGTTTCTGTGGGATCGATATTCTTTTATATTACTTTGACGTAATTCGTGCACTTGCGAATCAACACGGTCAAGTTTTTGGCGCCGTTGCCGGGGACCAACTTCGTCAAATTTCATACCCTGTTGTTACACCATAGAGACTAAGGCATTATTATCCGGTAAATGCGAAGAACCCGTAGTACCAGAAATTTAGTAGATCCTTTAGCGGAACCCGAACGTTATACTCGTACACGCCTCTTACTCATCCAAATTAAGAAAGCTATGGCCGAGAATCGCGACCGGCGACCTCTTAAGGAATTTGCCCAACCCTCTGATGACAAACCTATTTCGAGTATAGTAAACCCCCTTATATCTGCTAACAATTTCGAACTAAAACCGTCTTTGTTGCAATTAGTGCAACAAAACCAATACGCGGGTCTCGCTACTGAGAACCCGAATCAACATTTAAAAGTTTTTATCCAACTAGCTGACACCTTTAAATCTAACGGCACTTCACCCGATGCGATCCGTTTAAGATTATTTCCTTTCTCCCTCATGGATAGAGCATGTTCATGGCTAGATTCACTTCCAGCTAATTCAATAACTACTTGGGAAGACCTTAGGAGAGTATTCCTTGCTAGATATTTCCCCCTAGAAGGACTGTTGTTCTTCAAAACCAAATAACTAGATTTGCTCAAAACCAAGGAGAATCGCTTTTCGAAGCATGGGAGAGATATAAAGAGCTATTAAGAGTCTGCCCACACCATGGCCTAGAACAATGGCTGATCGTTCATACCTTCTACAATGGACTCCATTATAACACCAAGATGAGCATCGACGCTATCGCAGGTGGCCCGCTGATGAACAAACCTTATCCAGAAGCTTTTGACCTAATTGAGGATATGGCCCAAAACCATTATCAATGGGGAACTAAACGAGCATCAATAGAGAAAAAGGAGACCCAAGGTGGAATGCATGAGATAAGCTCTCTAGATATGATGCAAGCGAAAATGGACGCTTTAGCCCTTAGGATCGAACATATGTCTACAAACACTAACACCGTAGCAGTAGTCCACACAGAGTGCGAACTCTGTGGATCTAAAGGACACGAATCGGCGGAGTGTAACCTTTTGAACGAACTAAATACCGACCAAGTGAATTACGCCCATGGTAACCCATTTTCAAACACTTACAACCCTGGATGGAAGAATCATCCAAATTTCTCCTATAAAAACCAAAACCCTATCCAAAATCATGCACCTCAGAAACCGCAAGGTTATCAAGCCCAAAAACCAAACCAACCTATGCAAGTTGTGCCCCAGAAGTCTAACCTTGAGAAGATCATGGAAAGCTTTATATCGGGCCAGACTCAGCAAAATAAAGAATTCCTAAACCAAAACATTCACGTAAACGAACTTATAACACAATTAGGAACCAAGGTTGATCAGATAATCACTCATAACAAGATGCTTGAAACCCAGATCTCACAGGTAGCACAAAACCAAGCCCCACAAACTACACATGTAGGCCAATTTCCTGGACAACCTCAACAAAACCCTCGAGGGAAAGCTAACGCTATCTCGTTATGAAGTGAGACCGCTTACGAAGGGCCTCAGAACCCAGCAATGAGCGAGTCCAAAACTTCTAAAGAAAATATGCCTACCAACCAAGAAGAGGAACCGGAGGAATCCGAGAAACAAACCAACCAAGAAGGTGAAGCCAAGGATAAAACTTACAAACCACCACCCCCGTACAAACCACCAATCCCATATCTGCATAGACTTAAACAAACCAAAGTCAATAGCCAATACCAAAAATTTATATAAGTGATAGAAAAGCTTCATGTAGAGATTCCTTTCACCGAAGCTATCACCCGAATTCCGTCTTACGCAAAATTTCTCAAAGACATCTTAACCAACAAGCGTAGGCTTGACGATCCAAAACCGTTGGAATGCAACTTTATTTCCGAGGATAAACTTCCTAAGAAGGAGAAAGACCCTGGTAGTTTTTCTATACCTTGCATTTTAGGAAGTCATGTGATCGACAAAGCTTTCCTAGACTTAGGCGCTAGTGTAAGTTTAATGCCCTTAGCTATATGTAAAAGGTTAAACCTAGGAGAATTGAAACCAACTAAGATGTCCCTACAATTAGCCGATAGGTCCGTTAAGTATCCTGTAGGCATTTTAGAAGACATCCCAGTTAGGATCGGTAAACTTTATATCCCAACAGACTTTGTAGTCATGGATATCAAAGAAGACGAAGATATCCCTATCCTTTTAGGTAGACCATTCTTATCAACAGTCAGAGCTATAATAGATGTCAAAAGAGGGAAATTAACCTTCGAAGTAGGGGATGAAAAGATCGAGTTCATTCTTTCGAAATCCCTGATGGCACCAATTCTAGGAGACACATGTTATGCGGTTGATATCATAGATGAGTGCATAAGAGAATTTGATCAGGGAGAACCTAAGGTCGAACCATTTTCAAACCCGAATGAAAAGGATGACGAGTTAGAGCAAACGGAACCTCGCACTAACGAATGTTTGGATCTTACTCCAGACCCTTCACCTGACTCTCAAAAACCAGCCCAAGAACTTAAGGAACTACCCAAGAACCTAAGATATGAGTTTTTGGATAAAGAAATGAACCGCCCAGTAATAATTAGTGCCACGTTAAACCAAGACGAGACGAATCGACTCTTAAATGTTTTAAGAAGATACCCCTCTGCCTTAGGGTACAACATCTCTGATCTAAAAGGTATTAGCCCATCTGTGTGTATGCACATGATCTCACTAGAGGAGGATTCAAAACCTTATAGAGAACATCAGAGAAGAATCAACCCTATAATGAGCGAGGTAGTAAAGAAGGATGTCCTTAAACTACTGGAAGCTGGTATAATCTATCAGATTTTTGATAGTAAGTGGGTAAGTCCTATACATGTGGTACCCAAGAAGGAAGGCATCACAGTCGTGCAGAACGAAAAGGGAGAGCATGTCGCTAAACGCATAGAACGCGGATGACGTATGTGCATAGATTATAGGAAGCTAAATAAGGCAACTAGGAAAGACCATTTCCCCCTTCCATTCATAGATCAAATGCTTGAGCGTCTTTCCAGACACTCTTACTTTTGTTATCTTGATGGATATTCTGGATTTTTCCAAATACCCATACACCCCGAGGATCAAGAGAAAATAACCTTTACCTGTCCTTACGGAACGTTTGCTTACAGACGAATGCCGTTTGGACTCTGTAATGCGCCAGATACTTTCCAATGTTGTATGATGTCAATCTTCGCATACTATCTCAACAGAATCATGGAAGTATTCATGGACGACTTCTCGGTGTGTGGATTAGACTTTGAAAACTGCCTTATTAACCTTGAGAAAATCCTAGAGAGATGCGTAGAAATTAACCTTGTGTTAAACTGGGAGAAGTGCCACTTTATGCTTAAAGAAGGCATAGTGTTAGGACATATAATATCTGAACAAGGGATTGAGGTCAATAAAGCGAAAATAGAAGTTATAGAAAACCTTAAACCTCCTAAGACAGTTAGAGAAGTCCGTAGTTTCCTTGGACACGCCGGTTTCTACCGACGCTTCATAAAAGACTTCTCTAAAATAACAAAACCCCTGACTGGCCTTATGATGAAAGACATCGAATTCATTTTCGATGATAAATGCATCGAAGCCTTTAACCGTTTAAAACAAGCATTAATTTCAGCACCCATTCTACAAACCCCGGATTGGACTAAACCCTTCGAAATAATGTGTGATACTAGCGATTTCGTTATAGGAGCTGTTTTAGGGAAAAGAAAAGATAAGAAATTACACGTAATATATTACGCTAGTAGAACCCTAGATGCCGCTCAATTAAATTATACAACAACATAGAATGAACTCCTAGCTGTAGTTTTCGCAATCGATAAATTTAGGTCTTATCTTGTAGGATCTAAGATTATAGTCTATACAGACCATGCAGCTATCCGTTACCTTTTGAACAAAAAGGATGAAAAACCTAGATTACTCAGGTGGATCCTTTTTCTACAAGAATTCGACTTAGACATTAGAGACAAAAAAGGAACAGAAAACGTAGTTGCTGGCCATCTTTCCAAATTAGAGCATTTAAAGCCAGATCATTTACCTATAAATGATGACTTCACCTATGACAGACTGATAGCTAAGATAGATACCGATCTCCTTGAACCTAATAGAGACAACCTTGGGACAATTTCAGAAATTAGCAGAGTACCATGGTACGCTGGTTTTGTGAACTATCTAGCCACTGATATCATACCATCTGACCTCAACTATCAACAGAAGAAGAATTCTTTAAGGATATAAGACACTTCTATTGGGACGAACCATTCCTTTTCAAAAGAGGAACTAATAACATATTCCAACGTTGCGTCCCAGAAGAAGAAGTCAGAAACATCATAGAGCATTGTCATTCTTCACCCTATGGTGGACATTCAAGCACGTCCAAGACATACGCTAAGATCCTTCAAGCTGGTCTTTATTGGCCGACGTTATGGCGTGATGTCCATGCTTATATTATCCGATGTGACCGGTGCCAGCGCGCTGGGAACATCTCAAGACGTGACGAAATGCCTTTGAAGAACATCAAGGAAGTAGAATTATTTGATGTTTGGGGTATTGATTTCATGGGACCTTTTCCATCTTCGTTGGGAAACAAATACATTTTGGTAGCCGTTGACTATGTGTCCAAGTTATAGCTGCACCCACCATCGACACAAGAGTAGTCAGCAAGATGTTTAAGAATAATATATTTCCCAGATTTTGAGTCCCACGACTTGTCATAAGCGATGGTGGATCACATTTTATATCCAGGATATTTAATAAACTCCTAAGGAAATATGGAGTGAAACACAGAGTAGCAACACCATATCACCCCTAGACTAATGGTCAAGTGGAAGTTTCTAACAGAGAGATTAAGCAGATCTTTGAGAAAACTGTATCAATATCTAGAAAAGATTGGTCTGAAAAGCTAACAGAAGCACCGTGGGCTTACAAAACTGATTATAAAACCCCTATTGGAACTACACCATACCAGTTGGTCTATGGGAAGTCATGCCACATACCTTTTGAAGTCAAGCACAAGGCATATTGGGCAATCAAGACCCTAAATTTGGATTACCTAGCGTCTGGCAAGAAGCGAATCCTTGATATCCACAAATTGGAGGAACTTCGCCAGAATGCTTACGAAAATGCCATTATATACAAAGAGAGAACCAAGGCTTGGCACGACAAAAGGATTGTGAAAAAGGAATTTAATATAGGAGACTTTGTTCTCCTTTTCAATTCGAGATTACGTCTTTTTCCAGGTAAGCTGCGTTCGAGATGGACAGGCCCCTTTGAGGTGTCTAAAATCCTGAAATCTGGAGCAGTTGAAATCCGGAACAACTTCTGTAATCCGTTCGTGGTAAATGGACAAAGACTGAAGCAATACCAAGGAGGTGACATACCCACAGAATTTCATGACCAAACTCTGACCGTCCCTCCAATTCCTACCTCTAACATAAAAAGTTTGAATCGTCAAGCTAACGACGTTAAACAAGCGCTGCATGGGAGGCAACCCATGATCTCTTTTCCTTTACTTTTACTATTTTCAATTTATATTTTTATTTATTTTATATATATGTATATTTATGTGGAGACTAACAGTTATAATATTTGTGATTTCAGGTGTCATCTGTTTCTAATCTAACTTTTCAGGAATGGAGAATATTGACACCATGCCAGTAATATTTCGTGACCCAGTTCAAGAACAGCGCTACGCCATGCTTCCACAGTGCCCAATGCTACCCACCGGATATCCCGACTCGAGCTGCATGGAGGCATTAGGCATTGAGCCTAGTGTTAGGTACTTGTGCAATCAGTTACAGTGGGATGAATATACAGATGCTATGCACGTGACTTACAAGAACCTGAATTTGGAGTTCCTGAGCTCGCTTAGCTACGAGCCTTCTGTTGGTCACGCCAGTGATGGAGGATACATTAACTTCAGGTTGTTTGGGGAGGAATACACCTTTAACCACAAGTGTTTTGGCGACTTTCTTAGTTTTCAGACTGCCTATGATGCTTCGTCTGAGCTCCCCGTGAGCTACTTTCTAAGCCGAGACGTCGAGAAGTTTTGGAGCGATATCACGTGTGGAGGTAGTCCTGACCCTTCCACCCAAATCTCCAGCAAGATTCACAATCCTGCTTTCCGATACTTCAAGATGATCATTGCCCACACCTTCCTGGGGAAGAGTGACCCTGATACACATGTGAGTGCTGAAGAGATCTTCTTCATGTACTGTACCACTCAGTCACGCCCGATGGACTATGGAGCTTTCTTGATCGAGAGTCTATATCTTAATGCTCGCTCTGCTGTGAGCCCTATACATGTTGGAAGCACAGTGACTCACATAGCCTCATCCCTAGGACTCGATAGAAGATTGTCTCACCTGACGTCTTATTACATCTACACCGTGGCCTCATGAGGAGATCTTCTTTCCATCCGGATCGATGCAGGCTATTAAATGAGGGTGAGACCATTCACTACTTCACTTTACCTGACCCTCAGGTGACTTGTGTTATTGATCAGGCCAACTGGGCCTATGCCATAGAAGGGCAGGTAGAGACAGTAGATGCGCCGAAGATTGCACCGATCAGAATCAAAGTCCGTACCAACAATCCGAATCTCCAGACTCCGAGCATGCAATCCGAATTGGTTAAGCTTCACATGGAGATAGCCGAGCTTCGCCAGGAGCTTGCTGACGTTGCCCTGCAGGTCGAAGTATCAGTAGCCTCACACAACACCGAGACTGATATGCTGCATGATGAGATCGCCGATCTCCGACGCCATATCGCAGAGCTTCGAGGCTACGAAGTCGAGGAGACTCCACTATACCCTGAGCATTGAGGCCATCATGAACCAAGAAATACCGTCTGAATTTCCCTATTCTTCCCGTTACTTATTATTCATGCCTATTTTTATTGTTTCCGCTGACATTATGCTTGCTTTATTTTTCCTAAGATCTCTGGACTCGTGAATTATTATTGACTCTTCATATATATATATATATATATATATATATATATATATATATATATATAATATATATATATATATATATATATATATATTATATATATATATATATATATATATATATATATATATATATATATATATATATATATATATATATATATATATATATATATATATATATATATATATATATATATATATATATATATATATATATGCATTATTATTATTATGTTCGTATGTCCATTTTGTTTTATTTTGTTTTATTTTACTTTACTAATTTATTTTGTCTTATTTTATTTTGTTTTGTTTTAGTTCATTTTATTTTATTTTATTTTATCAAGCTTAAAATCAAAAATCAAAAAAAGCAGCATTCATGGATACCTATATGCACCCCCCATTACAAAAATGAAGACGAGAGGATTGAGGCCCAAAGAAGCAAACAACACAGCCGGCCCAAACCAAATTCGAAGACATGGCGGGCGCCATAAGCCTCATGGTGGGTGCCATGACGTAACAGTCAGATTTGCCTTTTTCACCATTTATACCTTCTTCAACCTCTCCAAACCCATTCTCTTCTTCTCCCAACTCCACCAAAATTCATAAGAAATTTCCAAGCTTCTCATTTTCACTACAAGCCATTACAATTTCCCAAATTCACTTCTCCATTTCTCCACCAAAAATCCATTAAATTCCATTTTCTCATTTCCATTATATAAATACTCATTTTTCTCTACATCCACTATTAATGACCGGAATGGAGTTTAACAACATCACTCTTCGTGGAGGAAAGCCCGGTGAGCGACAAAACAAGATTTTGCAAAGATTGCAAACTCGGGAGATCCTCGCTACCAGGTATGTCGACGAAGACTGTTTGTACACTCTAGGCACATATCATAGTGTTTTCCACATGCTAGATAATTTAGGATTACACGATATTTTTGCTAGTAAAGCGCCCACCTACGATAGGCTCACTAGGGAATTTTTAGGTTCCCTAATTTACATTGTCCATCCTACCACTGCTAGCACGGTAGGTATCATTTATTTTAGAATGTTTAATGTAGAATACGAGTACACTACCGATGCTTTAGCGGGTTTGCTCGGAATGCCTTACGGTGATGGTGTTATTTGTGAGACGCCCTTAGATACTGAATGGGAACTCGAGGCATTCACTTTTTGGAACAAATTATCTAATGTGAATGTCACTTCCTTTGAAGGAATTTTGGCTTCTAATATCCATAACCCGACCATACGTATTTTTTAGATACCTTTTGGCATGTACTATATTTAGCCAGGAAAATTCTAACAAAGTAAATGCCCGAGAAATGCTATTTTTACAGGGTTGCCTCACTAGTCGCAGGATCAATCTTGTTCCTTTCATGTTGGCCCATATGTCTGCCATCCTTAAGAAAGGAGGAACCATCTCCTTCGGTGGTTTGATTACCTCCATTGCTAGAGCGTTGAATCTACACGCTAAGTTAGCCACCTTGGAACCACTCCCTCACTGCACCATTAGCTTAAAGTTTTTGAAAGATATGAAATTATGCAAGGTGCGGCGAGAAGGTGGTTTCTACCTCATGATACATGGTGCAGTTATACCCTGTGTTGTCCTACCTTGCTCTCAGCGTACGGATGTGCGACATGTGAGGAACTGGACATACGATCTTGCTGCTCCACCCTTTACCGGTCCTTTGCCACCTAATGTTCCTATGGACGAAGGGAAAGGGACCGATGATGAGTATGATCGGCGCGACCAGTCACCGACTCATGATATTCCTGCTGCATCACCTGCACACACCGAACCTTCTTCCTCTAACCCTTTTGCATGTACCACTCCCGGTTTCTACATCATCGAGGAGATGTGGCGCGAGCACCTAGCTCGTGAGGAACGGCGTGACACACTCCTGAATACCATAAACCAACAACTATTAGATAATATGAGTTTTATGGTAGCTTCCCAGCAGTGTAGTGAGCAAGCACATCGGACTGTGACTGAGTCCTTGCTTGCGATCACTAATGAGCAGCAACGCCAGCGACAGGATAATGAGCGTCACTTCTATCTCATCGAGGCCATCCAAGGATCTCTCCTAGGTCGCTCTCAGCAGCTGCAGGAAGGACTTAGGACTCGAACCAGACGTCGTCGACCCAGGCATCCTGACTAGGACGGTGACGGTGACGGTACCGATGCTCACCCCTATCTCTCTCTCTCTCTCTCTCTCTCTCTCTCTCTCTCTCTCTCTCTCTCTCTCTCTTCCAGGTTACTCCTACCCTATCTCATATCAAAACATTAAGGACAATGTTCGGTTTAAGTGTGGGAGGAGATTTTATCGCTTTTCATCTTTCCTTTATTTTTATTGCTTTTTATCGCTTTCCTTTACTTTTATCGCTTTTTACCATTTTCCTTTAATTTTAGTTGTTTGTTTTTCCCTTTCAATAAAATAACATGTGTGTGACGAGTCATTTGTATAGGTGTATCCTTATTACCCCCATTTCTTTAACCTTACCAAAAAAAATTTAGCCAAGAAAATAGTACATCTTGAACATTCAGGCTATAAGACAAGTTTATAATAGGATGTAAAAGACTTGGGAAAACTTTTTCTAAAAATCGGTATTGTCTTAACACCTTAGGCTCCATGATTATAAGAGTCAACCCCGATACCCCATATGTTGTAGCCCCAGTTTTTGTTCCAAATGAGTCCTTAAGTAGTTTATCCTAGCAGTCAGCTCCGGCTTAAGCGTGCTCTACGTAGGGAACCGATGAAAGTAAGTGAGTGATCATAAAAATTCCTACTTTGTTCTCAAATCGCATAAAAATCCGGGCTAAGTGACTCTCACACGGTCATTTAACCCAGCAAAATAAAAACATATGCGGAACATGCAGAAGAAAAATAAAAAAATAATAGCCTATTTGTTTGTTGGTTCAGAGGTATCTGGTGCTGAACTTGGTAGGGTGGATTACGATGCAATCCCCCACAACTGCAAATTGGGTTAAATAAAGGGGTTACACCAACTTACGTACCGGAGCCCCATGCTTAGAAAAATAAAATAACAAGCCTATTTGTTTGTTGGTTCAGAGGTATCTGGTGCTGAACTCGGTACGGTGGATTACTATCCAATCCCTCACAACTGCAAATTAGGTTGAATAAAATGGTTACACCAACTTATGTACCAGAGCCCCATGCTTAAGATCATAATCACTAACCGATCACTTTACTATGAGTATGTACGGATAACGGGCTAAATCTGATTGCACCTGAATGAAAAGGACTTTAAGAAAACAAAAAGAAGGCTTAGGTATGGTGGGGTAATGTGGATTGATTTGTATAGGAACGAAGCCTATGACCGCAATTGCAGGAAGTGTCACTAGAATACCCTTAGTTCGATTCGTTAGTACCTATCGATACATTCCTTAAATGAACTCGTAAGTCTTTTTGCCTCGAGTTAACTCTAGTTGATACTGATTTTCTTGCATAAACTATAAAGAGTTTTGCTTGAGGACAAGCAAAGGTTTAAGTGTGGGAGAATTTGATCACACTGAATTACACTGTGTTTTTGACTCGGATTTCACATGTTTATTAGGACTTTATTATCATTTTATTAGTATTATGCTCTCTTTTCTCTTGTTTTCAGGTATATAGCACTTTCGGACTCTTTTGGAAGAAACGAAGCAAAAGGACCTAAAATTAGGGTTTTTCGGCGAAATTACACACATGGCATTGCACATGGCGGCCGCTATAGGGGAAGCCATGAGTCATCAGCCCTCAACTAGGAGGTAATTGCCACATTCCCATGATCCACCCCATTTACACACATGGCGGGTGCCATGAAGGGATGGCGGGCGCCACCTTTGGAAGCCACGTTCCCACTAAGGGGAAGTTGAAGGGCACCGTGGTCTTTACAAGCTGTTGGAAACCTCTATAAATAGCTCATTCCATTTCGTTTTCTAATCATCCAACTTAGTTTTACAACACTAAGCATATATTTATCATTTGTAATAGCGATAATCCGTCACATCGGGGGGTTATCGCACCTTTGTGAGATTGAGTTAGGTCACTTCGAGTTGCTGTCGTCTTTAGCTTCAGGAGTCGGAGGTTTATTTTTGTACCAGAATCGAAGCCTCCGTTTGGAGCAGGTTCTTATTTATCGCTTTATTTATTTATTTCCCACATTGCTTTTATTTTATTTATTTCCCGCATCGCTTTTATTTTATTTATTTCCCGCATCGCTTTTATTTTATTTATTTCCCGCATCGCCTTTATTTTATTTATTTCCCGCATCACTCTACTTTATTTATTTTCCGCACTCGCTTTACTTTATTTACTTTACGCACTTTACTCGCTCTCTACGCCTCACACTCTAAAACAAACTCTTCATCATGATTAACATCGTTGTGTTCGTTTGTGTTACCATGTCTGGCTAAATCTTTTAAAGGTTAGAATGTAAGGATCGCGGTTAAATTAATGTTTCACATATTGAAATCTGTAGAAATACTTAAAAGGCTGTTTTGATTTTTAACTTGAGTTTTCTAAAACAGACTTGGTTAGTTTTAACTATTCAAGGAGTGCGAAAGCACCCTGGCTTAGTAACTAGGAATCTTTATCACTTTAAGGAAAAACTATTTTTTAAACTGTTTTCGGACGCGTTGATAGATTTAAAATCATGGAACTCCTTGGGTAAACTTTCCAAATCAAAATCACTTTTCAACTAAGTTTACGAGTAACATTTCTTAAAAATATGTTTAGTACTTTAGCGTTCTGCGCACCTTTTATAAGTGACAATAAAAGGCCTTAATTTAAGGGTAAACTCGGTTCTGAATACGCGAAAGCGACAGTTCCTGTTAAATGGATTCTTTTCAAGAGTAGAAAATATTGCCTCATAAGTAGTTCTATTTAGACAATCGAAACATCACTTAACTGACGTGAATTACATTCAACCTGTCTTTACCTGCATTTATTATTTACCGTTATTTTGCAAACCCAATATCTCTTTTGTACCGTCTTAGATAAACACTATAACGATAGTAATCGATAGATTGACGATTGATCTCTGTGGGATCGATATTCTTTTATATTACTTTGACGTAATTCGCGCACTTGCGAATCAACACGATCACCGACCTCAAATAGTTTTGACTTCTACATAAGTCCAATTACAATTGCTTAACATAGCGCTAAAATTTTGACACAAAAGGCATAACATTCTAGTTAGTTAAATTGTAAGTCTCCCCTCTTTTATGGTATTGTGTGGAAACTTGGCCTTTTATTCTTACTTTGGAAGCTGTCTTGGTTCAAGGATCCATGCTTGTGATAAGGTGGTTGAGTGTTCTCCAAAGAATGACTTAAAAGAAAAAAAAAAGCAAAAGCAATACTAACTTCTAACTCATTAACAACTAACATTTACTTTCAAGTTATTTACTTTAATGCACTTTATTTTTAAGATCTATTCATTTGCCATTATTCATACCATTCTAATTATTTATGTTAATGTCCTTTTCACTTTGTCCACTTGGACCATATTCTGTGATATATTTTTTTTTTGTATAGTGTGTTTGTTTGTCTGGTCTTTGGCCATTAATGTACATAATAAGAACAAAAAACCCTAAAAAACATCTTGTGTGGACTGTTGGTTTGATCTGAGACAATTGGACTTAGAATTTAGGCAACACTCCCTATGCAAAGGACTTGGCCAATTCCAACTTTCATGTAACCAAGTGCTTGTAATTTGAAACTTCATCTGATACATCATTGAAGATCCATTTGAGCTCATCTACAACATGATCATTGTGAAGCTGTTATTTTGAACCCGTGACTTATGGCATTGTGGAATTCATCTGCTATATGGGCAAGTTTGAAGAAGATCATGGAATGGCTAAGCTTAGATGTAGCTATATTTATTTGATGCCTTACTCTTCAAGTTAATATTGTGTGTCTTGTTTGTTGCTTGATTCTAATGTCCAAGGGAATTTGGGTTTCTATACGACATTCTTATCTATTGGATTGCAGCCCATTGGTCAGATCTTTTAAACTCTTAACTTTTAAATTTATGCTTAGGATTAGTCTCTTCATCTCCTCCCCATCTCTTTAACTTCAAAATCTCTCCCTCCTTTTAAAAACTTCTTTGTTTCTAAACTTAGACTATTTTGCAAACTAGAAACTTTGGCCTTATGCCATCGCATTTTTAACTTCTTTTCTTAAATCAAACTTGCAAATAAACTTAACTATACTTGACCTTAAATTTTCAAAAGCCAAAAAGAACTAACTCATTCAAACCATTTTTAGGCCTTTGTGCCTTTCAAACTTAATTTTTGTTAAAAGCAATGCATCCACTTTGAAATTTGTATCACGAACTACGAGGTTTTGTTCCCTCATATTTCTGTTGGTACGTAGGCACAAGTCCGAAGGTATTGTCAAACACAAAAATATAATTAATGAATTCTTTTCTCACCTCCCCCCCCCCCAATTCTATTTGCTTGCAAACATCATTTGTACAAAATACATATGCACACAAGAAAGGGCTCCATAGGAGTACGTAGAACACTTTGGGTGCTAATACCTTCCCTCTGTGTAACCAACCCTCTTACCCGTAATCTCTAGAATTTTATTAGTTTTGATTTGAAAACTTCTTGTTTTGGGTTTTGCTCGTACTTTTCCCTTTTCCCTTGGAAACAATAAAAGTGCGGTGGCGACTCTTCTTATTTGATGTCTTGCTTATCCATAGCTTGATGATCATGAATTTACCGCTAAAGTTAACATCAACAAAACCATCAACGTTAGGGAACAAAGCTAATCCATAGTTAAGTAACACAAAAATAGCTTCAAAAGCATCCACACTACCGACTTGAGCAAAGACAGTAGCTTCCTTGATGAGGAACTCAGAAGTCAATCCAAACAATCCTCCTTTCTTCAACCAATGAGCCTCTATCTCAGACTTCTTCAGGTGAAGAGCTTCATCTATAATATGAGATCTAGGAATCTCTTCCAATCCACTAAAAGGAACTTTGCTAGAAACAGGTATTCCTAAGAGATGGGCATACTCCTCCAACGTAGGCACAAGCTGATAATCAAAAAAAGTGAAGGAATGGTAGAGAGGATCATAAAACTGAACCAACACACTCAAGAGTCCTTCAACCATATCAGCAGATAAGACAGACAAAAGTTTCCCATGATGTTGTTTGAAGTCCAAGGGATCTAATACAAAAGATGATAGCTTTCTTAACTCTTTCAAGTCTGGACATCTGAAACTGTACTTCTTAGTGTTCCTTCGTCCACAATCCATGGTCTGAAAATATTTGCGAACAAGACCTCAGTTCCTTGAAATTATTTTTCGTGTGATGAATGTTATGATGCACATGAATGCATGAATGTAACAACCACAAATAAGGGATCACACACAAGGCAAACAAACAAAGGTCAAAGGATGAATCAAGTTATTGTCAAGATCAATCATCCATTTTGGTAGATTATGGTTTTCACCTTATCAACACCCAAGTTCCATTGATATTGACAAGACTTGATTGGATCAACCAAGAATCAAGGGTTTGTTTTGAGTCACGAGCATGGAGTCTGGGCAAGAACCATCCCAAAGGAGTGAGCTGAGGATAAAACCTGTAGATCATGTTCTAAAAAGTTCCCAGAGTCTTAATTCCATCTATCGGATATTATAGGTTAGGATGATTGACTCATCAACCCATAATATTCTCAAGAGAAACTCGTCTGAGTGTAGTATTGCGTGACAATTGTTATCAAGTCTACACCTGAACAGTCTCCGCACTACGTCCTAAATAGACCAAGAGGGGTTAAATGTTCTACGGTCCTCAGCTTCTTGGACCCCAAATCATAGATAGTAATGCCTAACCACAAATAACTTGTGTGATATTCATAACTCCAAAAGGGTCTCCACTGAGTAGATGGGTCTCAAGCCAACTTGTTAAGGGCCACTCCCCACAAGTCGAACATGACTATACCATCCTCCTATCTTAATTGCACTCAAGTTCGGGTTAGAACTTATCTCACCACTAAGAGATCACCAAGCACAACAAGCAGATTATATCACACAAACAAATATACATACATCAAATATACAATTATATACACACAAAAAAGTAGGCTGAACCAACTGAAGACTACTCCCCAGCAGAGTCGCCACTTGATTTCTATAGCGGTAAATTCATGAGCATCAAGCTATGGATAAGCTAGACGTCAATAAAACCAGATTCGCCACCACGCTGTTATTGTCTCCAAGCGAAAAGGGAAAAGTACGAACAAAACCCAAAAGATAAAAAGTTTTCAAATCAAAACTAATAAAATGCCAGAGATTATAGGTAAGGGAGTTTGTTACATAGAGGGAAGGTGTTAGGCACCCAAAGTGTCATAGGTACTCCTAGGGAGCCCTTTTTTGTGTGCATGTGTATTTTTGTACAAAAGATGTTTACAATAGATAGAGTGGAGAGATGAGAAAAGAATTCATTAATTATATTTTTGTGTTTGACAAGACCTTCGGACTTGTGCCTATGTACCAACATAAAATGAGGGATCAAAACCTCGTAGTTCGTGGTAACAACTTCAAAATGAGTGCATTGTTTTTAACAAAAATTTAAGTTTAACAAAGGCACAAGAGGCCTAAAAATGGTTTGAATGAGTGTTATTTCTTTTTGGCTTTTGAAATTTTAAGTCAAGTATGATTAAGTTCATTTACAAGTTTAATCAAGAAAAGGGTTTAAAAAATGCAATGGCATAAGACCAAAGTTTCTAATTTGCAATAAGGTCTAAATTTAGAAAACACAAGCAAAGAGAATTTTGAAAGAGGGGAGAGATTTGAAATTAAATAAATGGGGAAGAGACAAAGAGACTAATCCTAAGAAAAAACTTAAAAGTTAAGAGTTGAAAAGATCTGACCAATGGGCTGCAATCCTATAGACAAGAATGTCATATAGAAACCCAAATTTCTCTTGGACTTTAGAATCAAGCAATATCAATACACAAGTAGTAAGATGAAGATTAAGGCATCAAATAAATATAGCCACATCCAAGCTTAGCAACTTCATGATCTTCTTCATAATCTTCCATGTATCAGGTGACTTCAAAGATCATGTTGCATATGAACTCAAAAGGATCTTCAATATTTGCCTCAGATGAAAGTTCACTTCACAAGTACTTGGTTTCAGAAAAGTTGGCATTAGCCAAGTCCTTTTGCATAGGGAATGTTGCCTAATTCTAAGTACAATGTCTCAGAGCAAACCGACAGTCCACATAAAATGTCTTTTAGGGTTTTTGTTGTTATTATGTACATTAAGGTCAAAAGACCATAAACACAAACAAGTATATACAATCACAGAATAATCACAAGATATGGCTCAAATGAGCAAAGTGAAAATGACATTAAATTAAACAAATTAAATGATATTAATAATGGCAAATGAAATATGACTTAAAAATTTAAGTGCATAAAAGTAAATGGCTTGAAATTAAATGTTAGTTGTTAGTTGATTAGAAGTTAACATTGCTTTTGCTTTTGTTTTGTTTAAGTCATTCTTTGGAGAACACTCAACCCACTTGTCACAAGCATGGATCCTTGAACCAAGACATCTTCCAAAGGAAGGAAAAAAGGCCAAGTTTCCACACAATGCCATGAAAGAGGGGAGACTCACAATCTCACTTACTAGAATGTTATGCCTTTTGTGTCACAAATTTAGCGCTATGTTAAGCAATCGTAATTGAACTTATGTAGAAGTCACAACTATTTGAGGTCGGGCAATAGAAACTTTGGTGTTAGTGCATGTTAGAGACATAGTATAATGAACTATGCTCCTAAAACATACCACACACAAAAAGAATATGCAAAAAAGGTGGACCTAATCTCATCCACACTTATGTTGATTTTGCAATCAACTAGCCTTAGGATATAGAGATATCATAGGTCCATGACATGAATGAATAGAGAAGGGGATTGAGATGAAGAGGGAGGGGTAATGGAATCAACACAAATTGGTCAAAGGAGGACTTTTATCAAATTAAAATCATTGATTCATTTTGGGAGATGAAATGTACATTTTATCAATCCCTTAAATCCAATGATTTTAACTCAACAAAGTCAAATCAACCTTGACCAAGGCCCAACAAAATAAGTCAAACTCAACCAGTCAATATCAAAAGCTCTACACAATTTATTTTGCATTTAAACAATTAAAATCAATTAAAATATGCATTAAATTAAATTATGGTTTATCAAAATCCGAAAACCTCATCAAAACACCAAAGAAATAGCCATGAGATTTATCATAGGTCAAACAAGGTCAAAGGACCTTGGAGAAAAAATTTCTTAATTTTTGGAAACTTAAAAGTATTTTTAAACAAATTAAAAATATTTACAAAATCAATTAAATCATGAAAAATATTAATAATGATCCAAAAAATAATTTTAATTCAGAAAATGAAAGAGGAATTTATTTAAATTTTTTTGGTGGAACTATCATATTTTTTGGATCAATATTAAAATTAATATGAATTAATAAAAATAAACCAAATAAAATGAAAATTAGAAAATAAGAAAAAACATGGGCAACTTGATCTCCCTCATTAATTGAGGTGGCAGATCAAGTGGCTGCTAGTGCGCATTCCACCAAGGTCATGAGTCAGCGCACAACACAAATAGTAATAAGTTTAAACGTGAGATTAGAACATTTCAGATGGATCATGTGGTTCTAATGAGTGTCAACGCATCACCGGACTGATTCACTCACAACCATCACCAAAATTAAAAATAAGGACATGAATTTAAAGTAAAAATGCTCAGGAGCTCGAATATGGCCTCAATTTATCCTAACTCTGAGTATATTGAAAGATACAAGGAGTTGAAATTTGAGGTGCACGATCTGAGTTGCTTCGGTTTGACCTCTACGCAACTCAACCTTGTTGCCTACATTGGTAGGACTTCAGACAACCAAAGATCTAAGAGAATTATGGAGATTTGAGTGAGAATTCAAGAGATGAATAATTCTTGAAAATACCTTCAATGCAGGTCTGTGCTCGATTGATCTTGCTCTTGGTTGCTCTTGATCTTGCTCAGGACACTTGATAGAGTAGAATTGAATGGACAAAAGGCTCAGGATTCTTGGAGATTTGAATCTCAAAATAGTGAGATTCAAACTCAATTTCCAATGGAAATTATCAAGATTATCCTTTGAAATGAGAGGGTTTGGAGGTTTGGAATCAAAGCTGGAGCGCAGGGTCCTCGTTTCTGATGGCAAGGGGCTCTATTTATAGTAAAACCAATTGATATTTGCACACTTGAAATGGAATCCAAAAACAGCAATGTACATTGCATGGGTGCATGAGCGTGTAACATGCCCATGTAATCACTTATTTTGATCCATAATTGAGTATAAGCATTGTTGAGGTCATGTTGGAGTGTTATGCATTGGTGTATGGAATGTTCAAGTTCAATTTGTGCCAAATGATCACTCATACTCAAGCCATGTGAAACCCATTCAAACCTTGTCCAAAATATATGAAATTGGACTTTTTGGAAAGGTTAGATCAAGAGAAACAACTTTCATGTTGAACACATTTTCATTTGAAGCTTGGATCATGATTAATTTTGAGGTGGAAGTTGAGAAAATCAAACATGTCAAAAAAAATTCTAAGTGTCAAGCCATATGTTCACTTATTCCACCTTAGCTAACTTTTTGTGTGAGCTTCTAATGAGACAAGTTCCTTCATAAAAGTTATAATATGAAGGAGTTATGCATTTTTGAATTTGAGGAAAATCACGTATTCAATGGCATTGGTCCAAAATGACCTATAATGTATCCTCATATCACATGCACATAAAAGTTGAATTAGCTCTTCCTACAAATATCAAGCTAGAAGTAGAGACCTTGAATTTGATTGTGAAACTTGGAAATATTTCATCTCATAAAAATTGAGAAAGTTATGGTCTTGGGAAGTTGACCTCCAAATTAGGGTTTAGACAGAATGACCTATAATCTTTCACCATAAAAAATGACTTTCCAAGCAAAACTAGATCTAGACGTCAACATGAAAGTTGTTTGGAATGTCATTTATAGTAACGTTGCTCTTGGAATAATTTTCATATGATAAACATTGTAGGAGATAGGGTCTAGGGAACCCAGTTTTTATCAGATGAATTCCTCTGGTCAACCACCATGAACCAACTTGCTAGCTTGCCATTCTATTGACTTTTGGGACTCATGGAGGATCATATATGCATAAGAGGGTGAAATTTGAAGTATCCCTTGAATTATTTGACCAATTGGTGAAGAAGCTTGTTGAAGAAGTTACACAAGATACCCAGATGAATTAGGGTTTCCAAGGAAAACCAATTCCAAACTCTTGATGATTTCTTGATCAAAATAACATGTGAAGACCATGGGGATTCATATATGATGCTTAGAGCCATAGTAAACCAATTTTGATTTAGCTCCTTGCATTGAGGGTCTTAAACCCTAGACGTGAGCTTGATGAACCAAAGGTGAGCACATACCCTACCTACAAAAGAGTTAGTGTATACAAAGACATATTTTTGGTATTTTGGTTAGTAAAGATGATAAAATACAAAGTATGATACAATAAAATGATGCTTGGTGATCTCTTCCAATGCAAACCCAATGTACGAGGGGTAAGGGGGTGCCAAGTTGTGTTCCCAATGCTTATGCATATGATGCGAAAACATGAGGGATCTTAGGGTCAAAATTGAGGTCTTACAGTGGTATAAGCCCGGACTCTGTTGTGCCTTTCATCAAGGAGCTCCTGGCCATGATATCAAAAACTGCTACCTGTTGAAGTATGAGGTACAAAAGCTTGTAAAGAGTGGGATGGTGTCCTTTAAGGACCGTGCACCGAACGTAAAAGCCAATCCTTTGCATGCTCATGGTAATTCCTCTGCTAATATGTTAGATGGATGTCCGGGAAGTTTCCGAGTGTTCGATGTGCGACGTATTCATCGGTCCTTGGTAGAGATACATAAGACCCTGTGTACCATCAGTGATTGTGGTCACAACCATGACGATTGTGCAATTTGCAGTGTAAACCCCCGTGGGTGTTCAATCGTCAAGAGGTCCCGTTGCCCATGACCAATTCTGTTGTGAACATTGCTGATGTTACGAAAGTGACCCGTAGCGGTCGTGTTTTGGGACCTGTCTTTTTTAGAAGAGGTGATAGAAGATGTGTCTGTTGGTAAGAAAGTTGATGTGCCTGTGGTGAATCCAGTTAGTAATCCAATGTGTCAGTCTAACGAGTCCAGGAAATTGAAGCCTAATGATGATGATGAGGTACTAAGGTTAATCAAGAAGAGTGAATTTAATGTGGTGGAGCAGCTGCTCCAAACTCCTTCAAAGATTTCAGTGTTGTCTCTGCTTATGAATTCTGAAGCGCATAGAGAAGCATTGCAAAGAGTGTTGGAGCAAGCCTACATCGAGCATGATGTAACTGTGGATCAATTTGACCATATTATGGATAATATTACTTCCTGCAACAACTTGAGTTTCTGTGATGAAGAGCTTCCCGAGGAAGGTAGAAATCACAATTTGGCACTACATATATTGATGAATTGTAAGGAAGATGTACTATCAAATGTGTTGGTTGATACCGGTTCTTCTTTGAATGTACTCCCCAAATCAACTCTGTCAAGATTATTCTATCAAGGCGCCAGGATGAGGTATAGTGGCGTGATTGTTAAAGCTTTTGATGGTTCTCGCAAGACTGTTATAGGAGAAGTGGACCTTCCGGTGAAGATAGGTCCGAGTGATTTCCAAATTACTTTTCAAGTAATGGATATCCACCCGGACTATAGCTGCTTGTTGGGAAGGCCATGGATCCATGAAGCGGGAGCTGTAACGTCCACTATGCACCAGAAATTGAAATTTGTGAAGAATGGAAAGCTTGTCATTATGGATGGAGAGAAAGAACTTCTGGTAAGCCATTTGTCATCTTTTACGTATGTGGAAGCTGAGGAGGAGGTTGGAACTCCATTCCAAGCTCTATCTATTGCTGAAGTGAAGAAAACAGGGGCACTCATGTCCTCTTTCAAAGATGCGCAGAAAATTATTGAAGATGGAAATACTAATCAGTGGGGTCGTGTTGTGGAGATCCCCGAGAACAAGAGTAGAGATGGATTGGATTTCAGCAAGGGTCGTATTTTGTTAAAGCTGGAGATGTGCAACAGAGTTTCTGTAGCGGAGGGTTCATCCATGGTAATGAACAACACTCAGTTGCTGTAATCGAGGGTGATGAAGAGGAAAACTGCGCCAATTTTGTGACGCATGGAAAGGCTTGCAACAATTGGGTTGTTGTTGTTGTTCTTGTTATTGTCCATCGCTCTAAGTAATTGTTTTTTTCTTCATTATTTAAAGAAAAATACTTCTCCTATGCCTAAGGGAGAACTGAACATTGTTGGGCATTTATCAATTATCATTAATAAAATGCAATTCTATTCATCCACATATATGATGTTTTAATTTTTACTTTTTGCTTTTCTGAAAAATGGTAATCACAAAAAAAAACATAAATAAATAGTAATTGTCCATCTGCACAATATTTAGTCACAATTCACTTCTCTAAAATCAAAATATCAAATCATTATGCAGGTTGGTTTCTAAACCCATTGAATACAATGATCCTGCTCCCTCTCCAAACTTTGATTTCCCTGTATTTGAGGCTGAGGAAGAGGTTGATGATGAAATATCTGATGAATTGTCTCGCCTAGTTGAATAGGAGGAAAAAGCCATTCAGCCATTCGAAGAGCAGATTGAGTTAGTCAACTTGGGTTCCGAAGATGATGTAAAGGAAGTCAAGATTAGGTCTCAACTGTGTCCTGAGGTTAAGAAGGGGTTAATTGATCTTCTTCGAGAGTATTCAGATGTGTTTGCTTGGTCCTATCAAGACATGCCCAGTTTGGGTTCGAAAATCATGGAGCATAAATTGCCATTGAAGCTAGAATGCCCGCCAGTCAAGCAGAAGTTGAGGAGGACTCATCCCGATATGGCAGTAAAGATCAAAGAAGAAGTGCATAAGCAGATTGATGCTAGTTTCCTTTTTACCGCTGAGTATCCATAATGGGTGGCCAATATTGTGTCGGTTCCGAAGAAGGATGGAAAAGTCTGCATGTGTGTCGATTATAGAGATTTGAACAAAGCTAGTCTGAAAGATGATTTTGCTCTGCCACCCATTGACATGTTGGTAGATAATACAGCTAAATTCAAAGTCTTTTCGTTTATGGACGATTTTTCAGTTATAATCAAATCAAAATGGCACCCGAGGATATGGAGAAGACCATATTCATTACACTCTGGGAATATTCTGTTATAGAGTGTTAACTTTCAGTTTAAAGAATGCTGGGGCAACATACCAAAGAGCGATGACCACTCTTTTTCATGATATGATGCATAAAGAGATTGAAGTCAATGTTAATGATATGATTGCAAAATCAAGTGATGAAGAGGAACATGTTGAACATTTGTTGAAGCTATTCCAGTGTTTGAGGAAGTACAAACTCCGCTTGAATCCCAATAAATGTACTTTTGGTGTTTGTTCTGGTAAGTTGTTGGGCTTTATTGTCAGTGAGAAGGATATTGAAGTTGATCCTGCCAAGGTCAAAGCAATACAAGAAGCAAGTCAGAGGTTTTCTTGGCCGCTTGAACTATATTACAAGAAAGCTTTTGATAGTATCAAATAGTATCTGCTTGAGCCTCCAATTCTGTCTCCACCTGTGGAAGGAAGACCGTTGATCATGTATCTGACTGTGCTTGATGAAAGTATGGGTTGAGTTCTTGGTCAGCAAGACAAAACTGAAAAAGGGAATATGCTATTTACTACCTCAGTAAGAAAATCACTGACTTTGAGACTCGGTATTCTATGTTGGAAAAGACTTGCTGCGCATTGGCTTGGGCTGTTAAGCGTCTGCGCCAATATATGTTGAATCATACTACTTGGTTGATATCCAAAATGGATTCAATCAAGTATATTTTTGAGATGCCTGCTTTAACTAGGAGGATTGCCCGTTGGCATATGTTATTATCCAAGTATGATATTGAATACCGATCTCAAAAAGCAATTAAAGGTAGTGTCTTGGTTGACCACTTGGCCCACCAACCGATTGAAGATTACCAGTCAGTGCAGTATGATTTTCCTGACGAAGAGATTTTGTACTTGAAGATGAAAGATTGTGATGAACCATTGCTTGAAGAAGGGCCAGAACCTGGTTCCCATTGGGGCATGATGTTTGATGGAGCTGTTAATCAATATGGTTATGGAATTGGGGCAGTGATTATTACTCCTCAAGGCACTCATTTTCCATTTACAGCTAGATTGACTTTCAAGTGTACGAACAATATGGCTGAGTATGAAGCTTGCATCATGGGGCTTGAAGAGGTCATTGATCTCAGAATCAAGTATTTAGATGTCTATGGATATTCAGCTTTGGTTGTGAATCAGATCAAAGGTGAATGGGCGACGAATCAACCCGGTTTGATACCATACAGAGATTATGCGAGGAGGATTTCAACTTTCTTTACAGAGGTTGAGTTTTATCATATCCCTTGAGATGAAAACCGGATGGCAGATGCCCTTGCAACGTTGGCTTCAATGATTGTGGTGACATTCTGAAATGAGGTTCCTAATTTAACTGTGATACGTCTTGATAGGCCAACTCATGTGTTTATTGTTGAAGAGATCAAATATGAGAAGCCATGGTATTTCGATATCAAGTGTTTTCTCCAAAGTCAGATTTACCCGCCTAGGGCATCTATGAAAGATAAGAACACTCTGAGAAGATTAGCTGGCAACTTCTACCTGAATGGTGATGTGCTTTACAAGAGAAACTTCGATATGGTTCTACTCAGATGTGTGGATAGACACGAAGCAGACTTATTGATGGCTGAGGTCCATGAAGGTTCCTTTGGTACTCATTCCAATGGACATGTTATGGCAAAGAAGATGTTGAGAGCAGGTTACTATTGGCTGACAATGGAATCTGACTGTTGCAAGTTTGTGAAGAAATGCCATAAGTGTCAAAGCTATGCGGATAAAATTCATGTTCCCAAGTCTGTGGAGATCATTTACGACTATCACGATCAAAGGACTATGTTGGAAAAGACTTGTATGCCAAGATATTCAGAAGTTGTTGGATCAAAGGACTATCACGATCACCTATGATAGGAACCATGATGATGATGATGAAGTTAATTTTATAGTACCTTAATTCAATGTTCCCAAGTCTGTGGAGATCATTTACGACAGCCAAAAGACTTATGCTTATCCTTTGGTTATCAATTTTCCCGATCCAACTCCTTATACATTTGATAAGGCTATACCGTACAAGAATAACACTAGCATGATTGAAGATGGAATGGAGGTTTCTTTGCCTTCCGTTGTTAATATTGTTGATGCAATCAAAGTCACAAGAAGTGGGCGTGTGTTTGCCTCTACATCTCCCAGAAGAACTGAAGATGTCGCTGTAGGGAAAACTCAGGTTGAGATTCCAGTTGAGGAGGTTGGTCAATCTAGTGGTACAAATTAGAAGGTGGACAATGATGAAGTGCTGAAATTGATAAAGAAAAGTGAGTATAACATGGTGGAGAAGTTGAAGAACACACCATCAAAGTTATATGTGTTGTCCTTGTTAATGAGCTATGAGGCTCATTGAGAAACATTGAAAAAGGTTTTAGAACAAGCGTATGTAGATCATGACATGATTGTGGGTCAATTTGACGTTATTGTAGCTAACATAACTTCCTGCAACAATCAAAGATTTTGTAATGAAGAGCTCCTTGAAGAGGGTAGAAATCACAATATGGCGCTACATATTTCAATGAATTGTGTGAGTGACGCTATTTTTAGTGTGTTGGTAGATATTGGATCGTCACTGAATGTGATGCCTAAATCAACACTTTTTAGATTATCTTTTCAAGGTTCCTGTAAAACTGTTATTGGAGAGATAGACTTGCATATGACTATTGGTCCTCACATTTTTCAGATCACATTCCAGGTTATGGACATTGAAGCATCATACATTTGTTTATTAGGTCGCCTGTGGATCCATGAGTCAGGGGCAATCACCTCTATTATTCATCAGAAGCTCAAATTTGTAAAGGATGGGAAATTGGTGACGGTATGTGGACAACATGCTTTGATTGTGAACCACCTTTCGTTATGCTCTTATGTTGAACCTGAAGATGCTATTGGAACCCAGTACCAAGCCTTGTCTATTACTGATAGAGATATTAAGAGAAGTAGACCATCCATTTGTTCTCTCAAAGATGCACAAAAGGTGGTCTAGAGTGGTGCAACTGATGGTTGAGGAGAGGTCGTGATTTTGCCAAAGAATAAGTCCCGAGAAGGTCTTGGTTTTTCTTCCTCGTCTACAAAGGTTGTCAAAAAGGACGTGGTCATACGCCCTATTCAAGAAGTTTTCCGCATCGGATGTTTCATTCATCCCACCCCGCCTGAAGTCAGTGCTATTATAGAAGACGATCCTGAAAATGATTCACCAAACCTCAATGTGCATGGAGTGGTTTGTCAAAACTATACTGTTGTTGATGTCCCGTCCATTACTCACATTTCTAAGTAATGTTTTGTTGTCCTGACCTTTCGCTCTGCCCAAGGCGAAATAGTATTTTGTAGGGCTTTCTTTTAAAAAAAAGTTTATTTTTGCTCTGCCCAAGGCAAAAGAGTTGGTGTCGGGATTTTGTTTCAAGATTTGACAATCATTAATAAAAGTGTCACCTTTTGCTTTCCATGTTATTTGTTTTTACTTTTTGCTTTTTTCGGAAAATGGTAATTCTAAAACAAAAAATAATAATAATCACTTGCAGCATTTGCATACACTTCCACCTTTATCTGTTTCTAAATTCAAGCATAATCACATGTTCAGATTAATTCATCAAACGTCCATTAAAAACCATGACCTTATGCCCTTTCCGAATTTTGAATTCCCGGTATTTGAAGCTGAAGAGGAAAGTGTTAAAGAGATTCTTGATGAGATCTCCCAGTTACTCGAGCAGGAGGAAGAAACCATTCAGCTATACAAGGAACCAATTGAGGTAATCAACTTGGGTTCAGAAGAAGATAGGAAAGAGGTGAAAATTGGAGCTTTGCTTGTTCCAACTGTCAAAGAGAGAATGATAGAACTTCTCAGAGAGTACGTGGACGTGTTTGTTTGGTCCTACCAAGACATGCAAGGGTTGGATACATATATTGTAGAGCATTGTTTGACTTTGAAGCCAGAATATCCTCCGGTAAATCAGAAATTGAGAAGAACTCACCCATATATGGCCATAAAGATCAAAGAGAAAGTCCAAAATCAAATTGATGTAGGCTTCCTTATCACGTCTTAATACCCTCAATGACTGGCCAACATAGTTCCTATTTCCAAGAAAGACGACAAAGTTCAAATGTGTGTCGACTACAGAGATCTAAACAAGGCCAATCCAAAGGAAGATTTCCCATTACCATATATTCACATGTTGGTTGACAACACTGCTAAATTCAAGGTATTCTCTTTCATGGATGGACTCTCTGGATACAATAAGATTAGAATGGAACCCGAAGATAGGGAGAAAACATCATTCATCACACCATGGGGGACATTCTGCTACAGAGTAATGCCTTTTGGCTTAAGGAATGTTGGTGCAACATATGAAAGAGACATGGCAAATCTCTTCAACTACATGATGCACAAATGAATTGAAGTATATATTGATGACATGATTGCTAAGTCCAAGAGTAAAGAAGAACATGTAGAATATTTGTCGAGGTTATTTCAGCAATTGAGAAAATATAAACTCCGTCTGAATCCCAACAACTGCACTTTTGGTGTTCGATCAGGAAAGCTCTCAGGTTTCATTATTATCCAAAGAGTAATTGAAGTTGATCCCGACAAAGTAAAAGTCATTCAAGAAATTCCCGTGCCTAATGTAAGACCCCAATTTTGTCCCTAAGATCCCTCATGGCATCATGACATTACATTTGCATTGCCTCAAGGATCATTAGCATCTTGGTTCCCTTTGCCTTTAGGTAGGATCTCTTGTGAGTGGTTTGAGATCACCAAGCATGCTTGAATTGTATATTATTGCTTTTCTCATTTTGTTTACTAACCAAAAGCACAAAAATATGTCACTAACATCTTTTGTTTGTAGCCTGAGCAATCACAAGGTCAAAAGCTTCAAGGAGATCATTGGTACAAGGATATGGCCAAGAGGAGATGAAAGCAAGCATGGTAATGGTTCCCAAAGCTCTCATCCATCAAATATGCCTCCCTAGCATCTCAATTCATCATTTTGATCAAATCAAGTCAAAGGGTTTGAGGTTGGTCCCTCAGGGAAACCCTAATTCATCTGTGCACCACAATGCCTTGCTCATGAAGCAACCTCAGCCCATGATCAAATACAATCAAGGGAAGTTCTTTAATTCATCATTTCATGCATATTTGAACTTATTTGAGTGTCCTCCATCATCAATTCATCAAAATATGAGGTGTGGACTTGAGAAGTTGGTCAGTCAATTCATCTGACTATTTTGAAATGCACTGAGACCTAACTTTTTATGTGTTGGTCAAATGGAGATGATTCCAAAATAAAAAATGTTCTTAAGGACAATATGAACAACTTTTATGTTCATCAGAGATTGATTTGAAGCTTGGAAAGCCATCTCCCATTCCAATACATTATAGGTCATTTTGACTGAAACCCTAGTTTTAGGTCAACTTCCCAAGGACACAACTCATTCATTTTTTATCATTTTGAGGTGGGATCAAATGAATTGGAAAGCTTAAGATGTCTAATTCAAATGTTATGTTGGACAAAATTTCAAAATCTCAAAGGAAATACATGTGATAATGCAAGACATTATAGGTCATTTTGGGCCAAATGCATTAAAAAGTAAAAAAGTACAACTTCAAGTGCCCATAACTCTTTTATCAAAAATCCAAATTATGCAAAATTTAAGTCCATTTTTATTGTCTTGAAAAGATCTACAACTTTTATGTTGAAGATGTTTTCATTTGAGGCTTGCATCATCAAAACAGAAGGGCTTGAACATTGGCCCAATTTGGAAACCTTGCATTGACATGTTTTGCACATCACACTTTAAACTCAAAATTCACTAATTTCCACACTTCAAATGGATTTTTGCCCAACATAACAATTGTTCCTTACATCAAGACCTTTCCAACCACTATCCACATGCTTATGTTTGGATTTTCTAATTGGCATTTTCGAAGAGGTGAATGTTTAGGTTCAATTATGGAATGCACATGAAATCTTGATACACAAGCAAGTTCAAAGAAAATTACACGTCCATTTCATTCCAAACTGAGCTCAACTTGAATTTGGCATTATTTTTGGGCCTTGTGCATGATCATGCAAGGATTGTCCATGTTCATGCACACGGATTGGATCATGATTTCCTTGCCACTCCCTCTATAAATAGAGACCTTATTCCATTCAAAATGGATCCCTGATTCAACCTATTATGCTGCACAAATCTCTCCATAGCCAACACTAAAGGAATTTCAATTTTCTTCTAAAAAATTCATATCTGAATTTCAACTACCTTGGTTGATTTTCAGACCTATAATTCCTCAGCCTTGCTTCCTCTTCATCACTAGATCTCATTGCAAGCTTTGGTTGTGAAGGATCGTACTCTCCATACCTACATTTCAAAGGTGGATATCAGAACTTTTTCTCTTCGAAACTCTTTGATCCTTGCTTATTTCTTGAGTTCCTTGGTTTGGCTGAAGTCCTCTCAATAGAGGCATCTGATTTGTGCTTTCAATTTTGCAAAAACATGAAGTTCATGACGAACACCATCATACTTCCATCTCTGATTTCTCCATTTATAGGAATCTAGAGTGGAAGTGAATGGTATAGGAGTGATGTACATCACTTCCTCTTTCGATTGATGCCTGGATCGCGTGTTTTGGCGCACATTTGCTCTTCTGCAAATTTGAGCTCTCACCGGAGCTTGCCGGAGAAGACGGTGGCGCTGGCCACCGTCTGGTCTCCAGATCCAATCGTGGTCGTCCATTTTTATTTCCAGATCTAATCTCCACCCTTGCTTCTTATGACTTTTAATAATTGTTGGTGTTACGCGTGGACTAAAGCCTACCGTGAGCGCGCACTTCTGGAGCGTTTCATCAACCACGTCAATTAATGAGGCTTGATCAGACGCTCCTTGTTTTTTCTAATTTCTTATTTTCTGATTTAATTTCTTTAATTCCCTTTTATTTCAAAAATTCATAACTCTCTCATTTTTAATCTAAAAATTATGGGACCAATTGCATTAGTCTCCAAATAATTTCTAGTTTCTATTTCTGATTTTTAATATTTTTTATTTTGTCATTTGATATTTTTTGTGAATTTTCTCTTTTCTGGTTATTTTTAATTCATTTTAAATAGTTTTTGATATTCAAAAAATACAAAAATATTTTCCTAACCTATTTGGATGATGATGGATCTATGAAAAATATTCTCATCAATTTTTTAATTGATTTGAGATTTTAGTTCAATTAGGGTATTTTTATTCATTTTTAATTGATTAAAAATAGTTTCTGACTTTTAAAAATGCTGAAATTTTTTGTCAAACTTAGTTTGACCTTGTTGAACTTAGGATAAATTACTTGGACCTTTCAAGGTTGATTTGAAGTGATTTTGAAGTTTGACCTTTCCATTATTTTTAATTCAAGTTGATTTTAATATTGAAAATGCCAAAAAATATTATGCTTATTATTTGATCTCCAATCTTCATCTCACTTCTGATTTCTCATTGTTTGACTTTGACTTTCAATGTCATTTGGTCAATACATATGGATTGGTACATCTTATTTCACTTTATGCATTTTGATCTTTCCATTTTCATTATCCATTCTCCATCTCCTTCTTCTTCTTCTTTTCTTTTTGATCAATGAGTTGAAGGTTGATAAGTTAGCATTGATTAGGGAGACTTAATCTTCCTTGATTCAAATCTAATTCATCTAGATCAAGTGATCAAGTGAATGGCTTTGCATTAAGGATAGGTTGTTTTCTAAATCATGCAAAAGGCTTAAATCAATACAAGATCAATTCTCATTTTCTTTTTGGCATGACAAGTTGTTGGAACTTGGTTCACTAATCAAGACTTCTAACTTGTGTTGTTGCCTACATTATTATTGACCGGCCTCAGATAGTTGTGACTTCTACATAAGTCCAATTACTATTGCTTAACATAGCGCTAAATTTGCCTTATGGCACACTAACTACTAACACTAACTATTGACTATTAACATTTACTTTTTACTCTTTAATTTTATGCAATTTACTATTCTTGCACATATTATCCATTTGCTTTTCTCTTTGCTCACTTGAGCACATGTTTATGTTAATGCCATTTGCCTTTTGCTCACTTGAGCACATATTTGTGTATATATTATTGTGCTTGTGTTTTGTTTTGATTGTTGTGAACCAAATGCAAAGAAATGGACTTAGTCTCTTGGACTTTCCCTATGCAAAGAAATGGAGAAATGGACTTAGATTCTAGGACCTTCCTTATGCAAAATTGGAGTAAATGGACCTTGATGATGAAGATGGGTTAGAAGGACCAAATCTCTAAACTCACTCTTGTCCATTCTTGATTTACTTCATAGAACTTTTGATGTGTGTGTTCTTGTGCTAGGGGTTCCCACTTGAGCTTAATTGGAAGACCATTTCCATGTTCATCCAAAGTGAAAGACACAAGATACATTTAGGATCTCTTAAGAGACTTGTTTGATTGCTTATGCTTTGTGATTGCTTATTCCAAAGGATGGGAGCTACTTGGATCATCAATATGATCTCAAGAGAGGAACTCCATTGTGGTTTTATTTCTTTATCCCTCACCTTTTTGCTTTACTTAGGACCTAGCCTTTCTTCTTCTTCCCTCCACTCTAACCCAAGCCAAAACTTTTGTGCAAACATTTAACATTTCTTTCCAAACATTAGAAACCTAAGCCTTATGCTTTTGATCTTCAAACTCTCTTTTCATAATACTTATTTTGAATTGAACCTTTAAATCAACATTGACCATTCTTGTATATACTTCTAATTGGTAAATATAACCCATTCAAATGTTTTTTTATGGTTCCAATGGCCACTTCTTTAATAAATTTTTTACAACCTTTAGCTATGAGGTTTGAGTTATCTTTGTGGTAGATGTAATACTCACCTATATCCTTAGTGATGGACAATGAGTCTTCCATGATTATTATAGGGTTAACCCCTCACTAGCATGTTGAAGCTATCCTCACATGGTGGATTTGTGGTTTGGTTGAGTTTTCTCCCTTTGATAACAAAAGACCTTAAGGCTTTTGGACCAATCAATTCACCAACTCTTTTGAGGTTTTTACCCTGAATTACGAGGTTTTGATCCTAATCTTTTTATAAGATGGTACGTAGACAATGGGTTTATCCATCCAAACACAAAATGTAAATAAATTTGTATATTCTCTTCTCATCCTTTCAATCATGTTTGCACAAATAAATTCTTCTTCACAAAAACAACAACCTTACAACAAGTGTGAAAAGGGCTCCCTAGGAGTACCTAGGATGTTTTGGGTGCCTAACACCTTCCCATTACATAACCAACCCTCTTACCCAGATCTCTGTTTCTCTTTTACTAAATTTTGTTAAAACTTTTAGGTTTTTGTTCGATTTCTAACCATTCCTTTGGATAAATAGAAGTGCGGTGGCGACTCGACTTGTATGATTTACCTTGGATTTAATCAATATCTCTAATGGTAACGAATACCCCGCTACACCTAAAACTGAAAAGCAAGTGAGAGGATTTCTCAAACGTTTGAACTACATCTCCAGATTAATTTCTCATATGACTACTAATTATGGCCTTATATTCAAGCTTCTTCGAAAAGATCAGGGTTGTGTTTGGACGGAAGACTTCCAAAAAGCTTTTGATAGTATCAAAAAATACTTGCTTGAGCCTCATATTATTATTCCTCCAGTAGAAGTGTAGCGGTTAATTCATGATCATCAAGCTATGGATAAGCAAGACATCAAATAATAAGAGTCGCCACCGCACTTTTATTGTTTCCATGGGAAAAGGAAAAAGTACGAACAAAACCCAAAAATTAGAAGTTTTCAAATCAAAACTAATAAAATGCCAGATATTATAGGTAAGGGGGTTGGTTACACAGAGGGAAGGTGTTAGCACCCAAAGTATCCTACGTACTCCTAGGGAGCCCTTTTTTATGTGCGTATGTGTTTTTGGTATAAAATGATGTTTGCAACAAATAGAGGGTAGGGATGAGAAAAGAATTCATTGATTATATTTTTGTGGTTGATAAGACCTTCGGACTTGTGCCTACGTACCAACATAAAAAATGAGGGATCAAAACATCGTAGTTCATGATACCAATTTCAAAGTGGATGCATTGCTTTTAATCAAAAATTAAGTTTGAAAGGCACAAAGGCCTAGAAAATGGTTTGAATGAGTTAGTTCTTTTTGGCTTTTGAAAACTTTAAGTCAAGTATAGTTAAGTTTATTTACAAGTTTGATTTAAGAAAAGAAATTTGAAAATGCAATGGCATGAGGCCAAAGTTTCTAATTTGCAAAGGGTCTAAGTTTAGAAAATAACAAGTTCAAACAAAGAAGTTTTTTAAAAGGAGGGAGAGATTTTGAAATTAAAGAAATGGGGAGGATATGAAGAGACTAATCCTAAGCATAAATTTAAAAGTTAAGAGTTGAAAAGATCTGATCAATGGGCTGCAATCCCAATAGGCAAGAATGCCATATAGAAACCCCAAATTCCCTTACATATTAGAATCAAGCAACAAATAATGCATACAATATTAACTTGAAGAGCAAGGCATCAAATAAAGATAGCCACATCCAAGCTTTAGCCACTCCATAATCTTCTTCAAATTGGCCTATGTAGCAGATGAATTCCATAAGTCACAGGTTCAAAATAACAGCTTCTCAATGATCATGTTGCAGATGAACTCAGATGGATCTTCAATGATGTATCAGATGAAGTTTCAAATTGCAAGAACTTGGTTACATGAAAGTTGTCATTGGCCAAGTCCTTTTGCATAGGGGTGTTGCCTAGATTCTAAGTCCAATTGTCCAAGATCAAACCAACATTCCACACAATACTTTTTTAGGGTTTTAGTTTCTTATTATATACATTAATGGTCAAAGACCACACAAACAAACAAAATATACACAAACAAGATATATCACACAATATGGTCCAAGTGGACAAAGTGAAAAGGCATTAATATAAACAATTAGAATGGTATGGATAATGACAATTGAATAGAGCTTAAAAATTAAAGTACATTAAATGTAAATGGCTTGAAATTAAATGTTAGTGGTTAATAAATTAGAATTTAGTATTGTTTTTTCTTTTGTTTTAAGTCATTCTTTGGAGAACACTCAACCCACTTATCACAAGCATGGATCTTTGAACCAAGACATCTTCCCAAGGAAGGAAAAAAGGCCAAGTTTCCACATAATACCATGAAAGAGGGGAGACTTACAATCTCACTAACTAGAATGTTATGCCATTTGTATCAACAGTTTAGCGCTATGTTAAGCAATCGTAATTGGACTTATGTAGAAGTCACAACTATTTGAGGTCGGGCAATAGAATTTTGGTGTTAATGCATGTTAGAGACATAGTATAATGGACTATGCTCATGAAACATACCACACACAAAAAGAATATGCAAAAGAGGTGGCCTAATCTCATTCATACTTATGTTGATTGTTCAATCAACTAGCCTTAGGACTTTCAGATATCATAGGCCAAATGAAATGGATGCATAAAGAAGGGGAATTTGATGAAGAGGGAGGGGAATAGATCAAAACTCAAATTGGTCAAAGGAGGAATTTTACCAAATTAAGATCATCCGTTCATTTTGGGAGATTTAATGTACACTCCATCAATCCCCTAAATCCAATGATCTTAACCTAACAAAGTCAAATCAACCTTGACCAAGGCCTAACAACACAAGTCAAACTTATACAAGTCATCAAGATAGCTCAACACAATTATTTTGAATTTATTCAATTTAAAATAATAAAAATAAAGCATAAAATTAAATATGGTTTGTCAAATTCCTAAAACCTAATCAAAACACCAAAGAAATGGCCATGAGATTTATCATAGGTCAAACAAGGTCAAAGGACCTTGGAGAAAAAAATTCAGAATTTTTAGAGACTTAAAAGTATTTTTAAACAATTAAAAATATTCAAAAAATCAATTAAATCATGAAAAATATTAATAATGATCCAAAAAATAATTTTAATTCACAATATGAAAGAGGAATATATTTAAAAAAAATTGGTGAAACTGTCATATTTTTTGGGTCAATATTAAAATTAATATATATTAATGAAAATCAAATGAAATAAAGTGGAAATCAAAAAATCAAAAAAACGTGGACCACTTGATCTTCCTCATTAATTGAGGTGGCAGATCAAGTGGATGGAAACGCTCATTCCATGGTGGAACTTAGTCAGTGCGCCACACGCGTGGTAATCACAACCAACGCCCAAGATTAAAACATTTTAAATGAGATCAATGGCTCAGAACCTGTCCAGCACACCACCGGTGTTGGACCTCCGATCACCTTCTCAAGCGAGGTCCACCAGGATGGTTCACTCATCACCATCAAGAAAATGAAAAAAGAGGACATGATCTGAAAGAAAAAATGGCGTAGAGCACGAATCTGACCTCAATTTTAACTAACTTCACACATATAGAAAGATATGAGGAGTTGAATTTTGAGGTGTGTCAATTGAGTTGCTTCGATTTGACCTCAAAGAAACTCAATCTTCATGCCTACATTGGTAGGACTTCAGGAAACCAAAGATCCAAGAGAATTGATGAGAATTGAGTGAGAATCAAAGAGAAGAAGTTTTCTGAATATTACCTTCAATGTTGTGCAGAAATGGATCTTGCTTGCTTCAAACTTGATTTGATCACACTCAAGGAGCTTACAGAAGTGGTTTGGCAATGGTACAAAGCTTTGGATCCTGGAGTTTTTTAATCTCCAAATAGTGAGATTCAAACTCAATTTTCAAGTTGAAAATTCTCAGGTTTTCCTTTGAATTGTGAGGGTTTCAATTGGGGGGCAAAGCTGGCGCGCAAGGTATCTTTGAAATGATCTCCAAGGCATTTTATTTATAGCATTTGAGAGTGTTATTTGCACACTTGAAAAATTGCTAAAATTGGCAAGGTGATGCATAAGCTAGCATGGGCGTGTATAGGCCCATGAAGCAATCCAATTTGATCCAATTACAAATGTATTGAAGTTCAAATGATGCTTGAATGGCTAGGCGATGGTATGTGGAGTTTTTGACATTTGATTTTCTCCAATGATACAACCCTGTTAAGACCATGCGTAGCGCTAGCAAATCTCATCCAAAATGCATAAAATAGGGTTATTTGGAAAGCTTAGATCAAGGATAACAACTTTGATGTTGGACACTTTTTAATTTGGAACTTGGATCATGGTGAATTTTGAGGTGTAAGTTTGGATATCTTAATATTCCACCTTGCTTAACTTTTTATGTGAGCTCCAAATGAGAAAAGTGTCTTCATAAAAGTTGTAGCTATTTCAAATACCTTCAAAATGGTAACAAATTTCATGTCATTTGGATTTATAATGATAGAGTTATGCGTTTTTGAAGTTGAGGAAAATCACTTGTTCAATGGTATAAGGCAAAATAGACCTATAATGTATCCTCATATCACATGCTCATAAAAGTTGATTTAGCTATCACTCCCAACATAAAAGTTTAAGTAGACACCTTTAATTTGATTTTGAAACTTGTAAATCTTTCATATCATAAAAATTGAGTAAGTTATGGCCTTGGGAAGTTGACTTTCAAATTAGGGTTTAGACAAAATGACCTATACTGTTTCAACATAGAAAATGGTTTTCCAAGAAAAATTAGCTCTAGACTTCAACATGAAAGTTGTTTGGAATGTAATTTAGAGTAACTTTGATCTTGGAATCATTTTCATATGGTGAAAAGTTTAAGAGATAGGGTCTAGGGAGACCCAGTTTTGATTAGATGAACTCATCTGGCCAACCACCATCAACCAACTTGCTAACTTCCAATTCTCTTGACTTTCTAGGCTCATGGTAGACCATATATGCATAAGATGATGAATTTTAAAATGTCCCTTGAGAAATTTGATCAATTAGTGAGATAGCTTGTTATAGAAGTTATTTAAGAAACCTAATCAAACTAGGGTTTCCAAGTCAAATCACCTCCAAACTCTTGAAGAATACTTGATCAATATAACATGTAGAGATAATTGGACTCATATATGATGCTTTGAGACATTGTGGATCAATCCTTGATTGGGATTTTAGCCATGAGGGTCTTAAACCCTAAATATGAGCTTGATAGATCAATGATGATCATGCCCTACCTACAAAAGAGTTAGGCAAATGCAAAGACATATTTTTGGTATTTTGGTTAGTAAAATGATAATATACAAGTATGATACAATCACATAGTTCTTGGTAATCTCTCCCAAAACAAACCCAATGAAATAAGGGTAAGGAGAATGCCAAGTGTGATCCTAATGCTAATGCATATGATGAAATTTACATGAGGGATCTTAGCGTCAAAATTGGGGTCTTACAGCTGCCCCTATTTAAGGACATTCTTACTAAGGAGGTGAAGGTTAAAATCTTTGTATCGACTCAGTAGAATAGGCTTAAATAACAACATATAAACAAATTTTAGTCCCTAAGAGACCTCATGATGCATATGATATGAATGTAAAGCGAATTCTCTATAGGGAAATATTGCCACAGAGGAAAAGAAACCAGAGAGACCAAATATCTGCAAGAGCATAATGCATTCCATAAGGAAAAAACTCACTGGGGAGACAGAGACTCTGAGGGAAAAAAGGATTATGCGTAGGCCAGGCTACGACTTAAATTTGCTGGGGGACTCGGAGGAATTCCATGAAAAATGGAAAGACTCAGCCAGGGAAACAAAACATCTACAGGGGATACGAGTAACTCAGGGTAAAGTTGAAGTACTTAAATCATGCAGGAAAAGAGATTTCACTAAGGAAATGCGCACTCAACTCAACTGGGGAAGAAATAAACTTCAACACAGGAGGAGCAGAAGTCTATTATCCGCTACCTGTTACTGGGTAAGGAGATAATAAAGATATGACAGAGAGGACACCAATCATCGGTTAGGATGAACATATCAAGGATGACTCGCAGAGAACCACCAGGAGGGAGTATTCATTACCGGTTACTGGGTAAGAATAGCCTTGCCGGGGAAAACTACAGAAATAGGATTTACAACTACCAGTTACTGGGCAGAAGACCAAGGACAAGAATATCCGTCACCGGTTAGGGTGAACATATCAAGGATAGACTCAGAAGGGAAGAAAATCCGTCATCAGTTAAGATGAACATATCAAGGATAGACTTCCCTGGGATGTCAAGGAGGATATCTGTCATCGATTAAGATGAACATATCAAGGATAAACCAACTGAGCAAAAAGTAGGAATTGCATCTATCGAATGTTGGATAGAATACCATCAAAGAGAAAATTCGTCACCGGTTAGGATGAACATATCAAGGATAGACTTTGTTGGGGAGAAAAATAGGAATTACATCTATCAGTTATTGGATAGAATACCATCAAAGAGAAAATCTGTCATCGGTTAGGATGAACATATCGAGGATAAACTCTGCAAAGGGGAAAGGAAAGCAGGATTTACAACTACCGGTTACTGGGTAGAAGACCACAAAGAGAAGGAAACCTGTCATCAGTTAGGATGAACATATCAAGGATTATCTCTCTGGGGAACAAAATAGGGATTACAACTACCTTTCTACTGGGTAGAATACCAAGGACGAGAATATCTGTCATCGGTTAGGATGAACATATCAAGGATATACTTCCTGAGGAAACATGGAAACAAATTCGCTAAGGAGAAAAAGGGTAACTTTTGTCGGGTATTGGGAAAGAAGTAACAAATTGCAAACTAAGAAGAATATTACCAGTTACTAAGTAATAGACTCTTAGGGGACCAAAAATATCTATCTAGGTAAGAACTAGAAAGAAACCATCAATCAAGACTCAACCCAATGAGGATATAACTCAAGGGGGGTGGTTCCATCAAGATAATCCGCTGGAGAGGAAACTAAAACAAAAATCTTCCACGAGGAAATAACTCAGTGGGGAAATGAGAAAGGTTAAAGTCTTTCTGCTTAAGGGGCCGACACTTTACAATTGAAGGAGGACAGACGCCAGATTTGGTATGGGGATAAAGTACCGCCATAACAGAGAATTAGAGTCTCAAACAATAAATCAACCAATATGATGATATAATCATGCAATTACGAAATTATATGAGTGTATATGTATATGTATATGTATATATGATGATTATGCTGACAAAACGATAGCAAAGGATACAGAGGTGTCGCAAAAACTTGAATCATCGATACAATCCTCGGTCAATCCATAAAAAAGGGGAACAACTGCCGGAGCAAAGAGATCAACATCCCAAAGGCTCAACCCAAGCTGGGGAAGGAGGAGATCTGCCGAAGAAAGGAAATGTTATCGAATCTGCGGAAAATTCTAGGTCACCACCATATCAAATGGGGTACAACCGTACAGAGGATAAACACAAATAGTTGCTCAGAAACCAGGAGGAAACTCTGACCGGGGATCGAGCAGGATGACGACTGGTGGGGAAAACAAAGTTCTACTGCCATTACGCAAACTACTGAGGAAACCCTCTTCACTCTGCTGGAGATAAAAACCAACATCAGCCTTGCTGAAGAATATACAAATTTTGTTGGCGAATATCCACAAACTTCACTGGGGAAAGTCCATAAATTCCGTTGGGGAAAGGATCAACCAACTCGGCTGGGGATAACTGAAGGGTTAACTGCTCAGGGGAACCATTAATGCTTCACATTTAGGACTTGCTGTTTTCGAAATGCTGTTGACATTTCTTTTTAATTGCTTTAAAATCCTTGTTTTTATATGTTTAAGAAAAATGATTTTGATTTTTTTAATTCAAAAATGATCATAATAAAATTTAAACTATTTGGCTGAAGTAAATAAGAGTGGAAACAATTGGACAAAAGCTCAACTTTATTTAATAGAATGGTAGTCTGTAAATGACAAGACTCCGTAGATCTTTACAAAGTTGAAAATGGTAATTTACATGGAAAAGGGGTCACATTGAATACAAATGATCATTAATCCTTCCACCAACTCTTGATATCCGCTGTGCTTTTGGCCGCTACTAAGGATGATGAATTGACGTCAACCCTAGTGCTCAACAAAGTTTCTCCAAAAATTGAAGATCAGCAGAATGCAGTTACTTGCCATAATCCCTAGTTTTTGCAAAAGTTGCCCCAGGGTGGGGTACTCAACTTATCGGGATAATTTTTTTCTATTTTATGTCTCTAATTTTTGCCTATATCGCCCTTTCGGGTTTTCAATCCACCGAGACGCTCATTTTTGCCTAAGCCGCCCTTTCGGGTTTTCAGCTTAGCGAGTTGTTCTTTTTTTCTTTTTTTAGGCGAAGTATTTCTTGACTGCATCTGCGTTCACAGGACGAGTGAACTCTTCACCATCCATAGTTGTAAGAATCAATGCACCGCCCGAAAAGGCTCTCTTAACAACATATGGGCCTTCTTAATTAGGAGTCAATTTGCCCTTAGAATCTAGTTTGAAAGATAAGATCTTCTTGAGCACAAGGTCACCTTCCCTGAATACCCGAGGTTTGACCTTCTTATCAAAAGCTTTCTTCATTCTTTACTGATATAACTGACCATGACACATGGCAGTCAATCTCTTATCTTCAATCAAATTCAGCGGATCATACATGGTTTGACACCATTCATCCTTAGTCAACTTGGCTTCCATGAGTACACGCAATGATGGAATCTCAACCTCTACGGGGAGCACTGCTTCCATACCATAAACAACAGAGAAAGGGGTTGCCCCTGTTGAAGTGTGGATGGATGTACGATACCCATACAAAGCAAATTGGAGCATCTCATGCCAATCCTTATACGTCACAACCATCTTCTGAATAATCTTCTTGATGTTTTTTTCGCAACTTCAACACCCTCATTCATCATGGGTCTGTAAGGAGAAGAATTATGACGTGCAATCTTGAAGTCTTTGCCAAGAGCTTCTACCATATTATTTTTCATGTTTGATCCATTATCAGTAATGATCTTACTTGGCACACCATACCGGCATATAATTTGATTCTTGATAAACCTTACAACAACTTGCTTGGTCACATTCACATATGATGCCGCTTCAACCCATTTTGTGAAGTAGTCAATTGCCACCAAAATGAAACGATGTCCATTCGAAGCTTTAGGCTCAATCATGCCAATCATATCAATTCCCCACATGGAGAAGGGCCATGGGGAGGAAATGACGTTCAACAGTGTCATAGGAACATGAATCTTATCTGCATATATTTGACACTTGGGGCATTTCTTCACAAACTTGCAACAGTCAGATTCCATTGTCAACCAATAGTAACCTGCTCGCAACATCTTCTTCGCTATTGCATAAACATTGGAATAAGTACCAAAGGAACCTTCACGAACTTCAGTCATCAATAGGTCTGCTTTGTGTCTATCCACGCATCTGAGGAGAACCACATCAAAATTTCTTTTGTACAGTATATCACCATTCAGGTAGAAGTTGGCGGCTAATCTTCTCAAAGTCTTCTTATCTTTCAAATACGCCCCAGGCGGGTAAATTTGACTTTGGAGGAAACAATTGATGTCATAATACCATGGCTTTTCATCTTTGACCTCTTTAACAGCAAACAAATGGGCTGGCCTATCAAGACACATCACAGTCAAATCTGGAACTTCAATCCAATACTTCACCATAATCATTAAAGCCAACGTTGCAAGAGCATCTACCACCCGGTTTTCATCTCGAGGGATATGATGAAACTCAACTTTTGTAAAGAAAGTTGAAATCCTCCTCGCATAGTCTCTATATGGTATCAAACCGGGTTGATTCATCTCCCATTCTCCTTTGATCAGATTCTCTACCAAAGTTGAATCTCCAAAGACATCTAAATGCTTGATTCAGAGATCAATGGCCTCTTCGAGCCCCATAATGCAAGCTTCGTATTCTACCATGTTGTTTGTACACTTGAAAGTCAATCTAGCTGTAAAGGGAAAATGCGTGCCTTGAGAGTAATAATTCCTGCCCCAATGCCATTACCATATTAATTAAAACTCCATCAAATACCATGCCCCAATGGGAACCAGGTTCTGGCCCTTCTTCAAGCAATGGTTCATCACAATCTTTCATTTTCAAGTACAAGATCTCTTCATCAGGAAAGTCATACTGCACTGACTGGTAATCTTCAATTGGTTGGTGAGCCAAATGGTCAGCCAAGATACTACCTTTGATCGCTTTCTGAGATCGGTATTCAATGTCATACTCTGATAACAACATCTACCAACGGGCAATCCTCCCAGTTAAAGAAGGCTTCTCAAAAATATACTTGATTGGATCCATTTCGGATATCAACCAAGTGGTATGATTCAACATATACTGACCCAGACGCTTAGCAGCCCAAGCCAATGCGCAACAAGTCTTTTCTAGCATAGAATACTGAGTCTCACAGTCGATGAACTTCTTACTGAGGTAGTAAATTGCAAATTCTTTCTAGTCTCATCTTGCTGACCAAGAACACAACCCATACTATCTTCAAGCATAGTCAAATACATGATCAATGGTCTTCCTTCGACAGGTGGAGACAAAATCAAAGGCTCAAGCAGATATTCTCTGATACTGTCAAAAGCTTTCTGGAAATCCTCGGTCCAATCACAAGACTGATCTTTCCGAAGGAGATTGAATATAGGCGCACATGTGGCAGTCATGTGCAAAATGAATCTTGAGATATAATTCAAGCGGCCGACAAAACCTCTAAGTTGCTTCTCAGTTTTGGGCGCAGGTATCTCTTGTATTGCTTTGACCTTGACAGGATCAACTTCAATACCCTTCTCGCTGATAATAAATCCCAACAACTTACCAGAATGAACACCAAGAGTACACTTATTCGGATTCAAGCGGAGTTTATACTTCCTCGAACGCTGGAATAGATTCAAGAAATGTTCAACATGTTCCTCTTCATCAATTGATTTAGCAATCATGTCATTGACATAAACTTAAATCTCTTTATGCATCATATCATGAAAAAGAGTAGTCATTGCTCTTTGGTAAGTTGCACCAACATTCTTCAAACCGAAAGGCATCACTCTATAACAGAATGTTCCCCAAGGTGTAATGAATGTGGTCTTTTCCATATCTTTGGGTGCCATCTTGATCTGATTATATCTGGAAAATCCATCTATAAACGAAAAGACTTTGAGCTTAGCAGTATTGTCTACTAACATATCAATGTGCGGCAGAGGGAAATCATCTTTTGGACTGGATTTATTCAAATCTCTGTAATCAACCCACATGCAGACTTTTCCATTTTCTTCGGCACAGGAACAATATTGGCCACCCATTGCGGATACTCAGCAATCACAAGGAAACTGGCATCAATCTGCTTCTGCACTTCTTCTTTGATCTTCACTGCCATATCAATACGCGTTCTTCTCAACTTCTGCTTGATTGGCGGGCATTCTGGCTTCCACGATAATCTATGTTCCACAATCTCAAAATCCAAACCAGTCATGTTTTGATAGGACCAAGCAAACACATCTAAATATTCTCGAAGAAGATCAATCAACCCCTTCCTCGCGTCTAGACACAATCGAGACCCAATCTTGACTTCCTTCACATCATCCTCAGAACCCAAGTTGACTAACTCAATCTGCTCTTCGAACGGCTGAATGGCTTTTTCATCATGCTTAAGAAGACGAGAGAATTCATCACCCACTTCTTCATCACTTTCCTCCTCGGCCTCAAACACAGGGAAATCAAAATTTGGATAAGGAGAAGGATCATTGTATTCAATGGGGTTAGAAACCAACCTGCATAATGATTTGATATTTTGATTTTAGAGAAATGAATTTGTGACCAAATATTATGCAGATGGACAATTATATTATTTATTTATGTTTTTTGTGATTACCATTTTCAGAATAAAGTAAAAAGTAAAACAAAACATCATAGATATGGATGAATAGAATTAATTTTATTGATGATCAAATTTGAAAATGTCCAACAATGTTCACTTCTTCCTTAGGCATAAGAGAAGGATTTTTAAAAGATATAAAAGCAATTACTTATATTGATGCAAAATAACATGAATGTCAACAGCAGTCCAATTGTTGCAAGCCTTTCCATGCGTCACAAAATTGGTGTAGTCTTCCGCTTCGTCATCCTCTAGCATAGCAGCTAAGTGTTGTTCATTGCCATGAATGAACCCTCTGTTACGGAAGCTAAGTTGCATATCCTCTAATCTAGAAGTTGATGAACCTTGTTGAAAGCCCAAACCGGTTCTACCTTTGTTGTTGGAGACCTCTACCATGCGCCCCCATTGATCAACATTACCTTCTTCAACAATCTTCCTTGCATCTTTCAATGAGGACATAGGTGTCCCAACTCTCTTTTCAACAGCAATAGATAAGGCTTGGAACGGAGTTCCAACCTCATCCTCAGCTTCAACGTAAGAGAAAGATGACAAGTGGCTAACCAACAGTGCCTTCTCTCCACCAACAATGACAAGCTTGCCATTCTTATCAAATTTGAGCTTCTGGTGTAATGTGGAGGTAACAGCTCCTGCCTCATGGATCCATGGCCTTCCCAACAGACAACTATAGGCCGGGTGGAAATCCATTACTTAGAAAGTAATCTGAAAGTCACTCGGACCTATCTTCACTGGAAGATTCACTTCTCCTATCACCGTTTTGCGGGAACCGTCAAAAGCCTTGATGATTACGCCACTATACCTCATAGGCGCTCCTTGATATGACAGCTTTGAAAGAGTTGACTTCGGCAGTACGCTCAGTGAGGATCTGGTGTCAACAAGAACATTGGACAAGGCGTCATATTTGCAATTCATGGAGATATGCAAAGCCAAATTATGATTCCTACCCTCCTCAGGCAGTTCTTCATCACAAAAGCTGAGATTGTTGCAGGAAGTGATGTTAGCTAAAATATGATCAAACTGATCCACCGTAACATCATGTTCCACGAAAGCTTGCTCTAGAACTCTTTGTAATGCTTCTCTATACGCTTCTAAATTCATGAGCAGAGACAGTACTGAGATCTTTGAGGGGGTTTGGAGTAGCTGCTCCACCACGTTAAACTCACTCTTCTTTATTAGATGAAGTACCTCATCATCATCATTAGCCTTCAAATTGCTGGACTCACCAGATTGACATTTTGAAGCACTAACTAGATCTACAGTAGACACTTCCACCTTCTTATTGACAATTGATTCTTCCTTATCTTTTGGGAACACCGGCCCAAACATTCGGTCGCTACAGGTCACCTTAGTAACATCAGCAATGCTCACTACAGAGCTAGTCGTAGGTAATGGAACCTCTTGACCACCTTTCAACATTGTCGAATTATACTGATACGGAACAGCCTTATCGGATGACTACGGGACTGGATCCGCTAACCATATGACCAACAACGATACCGATCTTTGACTGATGATGTTACTATTACTGCTGCCGTACTGAATGACTACTCTTTCCAGATTCTTGAAAACGGGCACTATGACATTCACATCATCATCTACATGACAGGATTGAACAATTTGGATCATGCCTTCATCCATCAACCGCTAGATGTCTCTTTTCACTACCATACAACCCCTCGAGTTGAAACTACAGAGAGCACAACTATCATGGTCATGCTCACAATCACTCACCATACAAATGTCCTTATGCATCGTCACCAAAGAAATTCTGATGAAACAGACATCAAACACTTTAAACTCTCTGGGACAACCATCCACCATGTTAACAGAATAATTCCCATGAGCGGGTAGCGGATTCGCATTCACGTTAGGCGCACGGTCCTCAAAGGACACCATTCCACTCTTCACTAGCTTGTGAACTTCGTACTTGAGCGGGTAGCAGTTCTCAATGTCATGTCCGGGTGCTCCTTGATGAAAAGCACAACGGAGGTCAGACTTGTACCACCATGGAAGGGGTTCTGGAATTCGTGGTGGGTTTCTCGGTTGGAGTAGGTTCTTGAGAACCAAATATGGATAAAGTTCTGCATAAGTCATAGGAATCGGGTCAAAAGATACCTTCTTCCTCTCGAAAGTTTGTTGTTGATGATTATTGGTATTGTTTTGTAGGTGTTTGTTCGTTGATGTGGTTGTTGTTGTTGTCGTTGTTATTGTTGTTGAATTGGTGTTGATTGATTATTCGAAAATACTGGAATTATTGAGGATACTTGATGATGTTGTTGATGGGATGGTTGACTCTTTCTGATCTAAGGCCTCCTCTTCCTCCCACTGGAGATTGCATTAGCTTCGCTGTCTTTCTTCTTCCCGAAACTGCTACCATATCTCTTACTCGATGATGCCTCCTCTTTTGACAATTTTCCTTCTCGGACACCTTCTTCAAGCCTCATCCCCATGTTTACCATTTCGGTAAAGTCATTGGGGGAATTGGCGATCATGCGTTCATAGTAAAATGAACTCAGGGTCTTTAAAAAGATCTTTGTCATCTCCTTCTCCTCTAAAGGAGGGGTGATCTGAGCAGCTAATTATCTCTATCTCTGCGCATATTCTTTGAATGTCTGCTTATCCTTTTGAGACATAGATCTCAACCGGTCTCTATCTGGCGCTGTAAGACCCCAATTTTGACCCTAAGATCCCTCATGTAATTTCATCATAAGCATTAGCATTAGGATTATATCTTGGCATCCTCCTTCCCCCTCTTTCATTGGGTTTATTTTGGGTGAGATCACCAAGCACTTTGTGATTATATCATGCTTGTATTTTATCAATTTACTAACCAAAATACCAAAAATATGTTTTTGCATTTGCCTAACTCTTTTGTAGGTAGGGCATGATCACATTGATCAATCAAGTTCACATCTAGGGTTTGAGACCCTCATGAAGAAAGAGCACAACCAAGAATTGATTCAAGAATGGTTATGAACATCATATATTAGTCCCAATGTTCTCTACATGTTATATTGATCAAGTTTTCTTCAAGAGTTTGAGGGTGATTTGCCTTGGAAACCCTAGTTTGACTGGGTATCTTGAGTAACTTCTCCAACAAGCTATCTTACCAATTGATCAAATTTCTCAAGGGACACTTTAAAATTCATCATCTTATGCATATATGATCTACCATGAGCCAAGAAAGTCAATAGAATTGGGAACTAGCAAGTTGGTTGATGGTGGTTGGCCAGATGAATTCATCTAATCAAAACTGGGTCTCCCTAGACCCTATCTCCTACAATTTTTACCATATATAAATTATTCCAAGTTAAAACTTGCTCTAAATGACATTCCAAACAACTTTCATGTTGAAACTTAGAGCTAGTTTTGCTTGGAAAATCATTTTCTATGTTGAAACATTATAGGTCATTTTGTCTAAACCCTAATTTGAAAGTCAACTTCCCAGACCATAACTTGCTCAATTTTTATGAGATGAAATATTTCCAGGTTGCAAAATCAAATTAAAGATGTCTACTTCAAATTTTATGTTTGGAGTGAGAGCTAATTCAACTTTTTTGAGCATGTGATATAAGATTACATTATAGGTCACTTTTGACTTATACCATTGATCAAGTGATTTTTCCAAACTTCAAAAATGCATAACTCTATCATTTCAAATCCAAATGAAATGAAATTATTTACCATTTTTAAGGTCTTTGAGAGAGATACAACTTTGATGAAGACACTTTTCTCATTTGAAGCTCATGTAAAAAGTTAAGCAAGGTGGAATATTGAGACATATGGCTTGACACTAGAAAAAAAATTGATATGTCCAAAATTTCCAAACTTCCACCTCAAATTTCTCTAAGTTCCAAGCTCCAAATGAAAATGTGTTGAACATGAAACTTGTTCCCCTTGAACAGGGTGACATCACTTATCAAGGATCAAACTTCAAACATCAATGTGCACTTGCCTTGCAATCCAAGCTTAGTTCAGAGCATCTGATATTCATTTGTAGACCTCAAGCAATCATTTCATGGGCATATGCGCCCCCATGCACACTTGCATCACCATTTGCCAAAATTGGAAAGTGAATTGGAGTGTGCAATTATCAACCATTCCAGCTATAAATAGAGCTTCAATTGCTTAGAAATTCACACAAAATCGCGCCAGCTTTGATTCCCCATTTCAAACCCTCACTTCTCAAAGGATAAGCCTGAAAAATTCTCTTGAATTTGAGCTTGAATTTCCACTGTTTTGAAATTCAATTCTCCAGGAATCCATAGCTTCTTAACCATTCAATCCTTCTCCTGCAAGCAAGTGGAGTGAGACCAAGCACAAGCAAGATCAAGATCAATTGAATCCAGACCTCTAATGAAGGTATTTTCCAGAAATTTTAGACTCTTCGATTCTCTCAAATTCTTGCTCAATTCTATTGATTCTTTGGTTGTCTGAAGTCCTACCAATGTAGGCAAGAAGTTTGAGTTACTTTGAGGCCAAATCGAAGCAACTCAGTTCATGTACCTCAAATTTCAACTCCATGTATCTCTCAATATACTTGGAGTTGGAGTTAATGGAGGTCAGATTCGAGCTAAGTGCCATTTTTTCTTCAAGATCATGTCCTTGTTTTTCATTATGGTGATGGTTCATGGTGGACCAGTTCAGTGAGGTCCACCGGAGAAGATGACCAGAGCTCTGGCTCCGGCGTTGAGTTGGCAAGGCTCTGAACCACATCATCCATCCATTACATTTTAATCTTGATCGTTGGTTTTAAATACCACCTTTGCAGTGTTGTTGACTCAAGTCCATGTGGAACGCGCGCTAGGGACCATCTGATATGCTACCTCAATTAATGAGGGAGATCAGATGGTCCACGTATTCTTGATTATTTGAATTTTTATTTTAATTGCATTATTTTCAATAATTCATATTAAATTCAATATTGATCCAAAAAATATGAGACTTTCATTGAAAATTTTCAAATATTTTTTTCTTTCATATTCTGAATAAAATTTATTTTTTGGATCATTATTATTATTTTTCATGAATTAATTGATTTTGCATTTGTTTTTAATTGTTTAAAAATATTTTTAAATGTCCAAAAATTATGAAATTTTTTCTCCAAGGTCCTTTGACCTTGTATGACCTATGATAAATCTCATGGCCATTTCTTTGGTGTTTTGATGAGATTTTAGGAATTGGACAAAACATATTTGATTTAAATGCACTATTTTATTATTTTAAATTGAATAAATGTCAATTAAATTTTGTTGACCATTTGTATTGACTTGATTGAGTTTGCTTATTGTTGTTGGGCCTTGGTCAAGGTTGATTTGACTTTGTCAAATTAATATCATTGGATTTAGGGGATTGATGGAATGTACATTCCATCTCCTAAAATGAATGAATGATATTAATTTGGTAAAAGTCCTTCTTTGACCAATTTGTGATTTCATTATCCCCTTCCCACTTCATCTCATTCCTCTTCTTAATTCTTTCATTCCATTTGGCCTATGACATCTCAAAGTCCTAATGGTAGTTGATTGAAAAACTAACATGAGTATGGATGAGATTAGACCATACCTTTTGCATATTCTTTTTAGTGTGTGGTATGTTTCATGAGCATAGTCCATTATACTATGTCTCTAACATGCATTAACACCAAAATTCTGTTGCCCGGCCTCAAATAGTTGTGACTTCTACATAAGTCCAATTGTGATTGCTTAACATAACGCTAAATTTGTGACATAAAAGGCATAAGCATTCTAGTTAGTGAGATTGTAAGTCTCCCCTCTTTCATGGTATTGTATGGAAACTTGGCCTTCTTTCCTTCCTTTGGAAGATGTTTTGGTTCAAGTATTCATGCTTGTGATAAGTGGGTTGAGTGTTCTCCAAAGAATGCCTTGAAATGAAAAGCAAAACAAAATTAACTTCTAACCTACTAACTTTTAATTTCAAGCTTTTACTTTAATTCAATTTACTTTTAGCATTTTATTTCATTTGCAATTGTTCCTATCATTCTAATTGTTTATGTTAATGTAATTTTCACTTGGTCCATTTGGACCATATTGTGTGATATACTTTGTTTGTGTATACTTTGCTTGTTTGTGTGGTCTTTGACCATTAATGTATATAATAATTAAAAAAACCCTAAAAAACTTTTGAGTAGATTGTTGGCTTGATCTTGATACATCCTTGAAGACCTCTCTGAATTCATCTGCAACATGATCATGGTGAAGCTGTTATTTTGAACCTGTGACTTGTGGAATTCATCTGTTACATGGGCTATTTTGAAGAAGATCATGGAATGGATAAGCTTGGATGAGGCCATCTTTATTTGATGCCTTTCTCTTCAAGATTATATAATTGTGCATTTGTGTGTTGCTTGATTCTAAAAGTCCAAGGGAATTCTGGGTGTCTATTGACATTTTTATCTATTGGATTGCTACCCACTTGGTCAAACCTTTTCAACTCTAAACTTTTAATTTTGTGCATAGGATAGTCTCTTCATCTTCTCCCCATTTCTTTAATTTCAAAATCTCTCCCTACATTTTTCAAAATCTTCTTTGTGTGAACTACTCTTATTATAAACTTTGACCACTTTTGCAAAAATATAGAAACTTTGGCCTTATGCCATTGCATTTTCAAACTTATTTTCTTAAATCAAACTTGTAAATAAACTTAATTATACTTGACTTAAACTTTCAAAAAGCCAAAAAGAACTCACTCATTCAAATCATTTTAGACCTTTGTGCCTTTCAAACTTAAATTTTGTTAAAATCAATGCATCCATTTTGAAATTTGTATCACAAACTACGAGTTTTGATCCCTCATTTTTATGATGGTACGTAGGCACAGGACAGAAGGTCTTGTCAAACACAAAAATATAATTAATGAATTCTTTTCTCATCCCCCCATTCTATTTATTTGTAACATCACTTTGTACAAAATACATATGCACACAAAAAGGGCTCCCTAGGAGTACCTAGGACACTTTGGGTGCTAACACCTTCCCTCTGTGTAACCAACCCCTTACATGTGATCTCTGACTTTTATTAGTTTTTATTTGATGTGAATATATTTATATATATGTGATGTTTGTATATATGTATGTGTGATATCATTTATTGTTTTGCTTGGTGATCTCTTAGTGGTGAGATAAGTTCCTACCCAAACTTGAGTGCAATTAAGATAGGAGGATGGTATAGTCATGTTCGACTTGTGTGGAGTAGTCCTTAACAAGTTGACTTGAGATCCATCTGCTCAGTGGAGATTCTTTTAGATCTGGAAATGTCACACAAGTATTTGTGGTTAGGCATTGCTATTTCTAATTGGGTCCGAGAAGCTAAGGACCTTAGAACATTTAACCCCTCTTGGCCTATTTAGGACGTAGTGCGGAAACTGTTCAAGTGTAGACTTGATAACAGTTGTTACGTGATACTACACTCAGGCGAGTTTCTCTTAAGAATATTATGGGTCGATGAGTCAGTCATATTAACCTGTAATCTTCGATAGATGGAATTAAGACTATGGGATCTTTTTAGAACATGATCTACAGCTTTTTATCCTTAGTTCACTCCTTTGGGATGGTTCTTACCTAGACTCCAATGTCGTGACTTGCAACAAACCCTTTATTCTTGGTTGATCCAATCAAGTCTTGTCAATATCAATGGAACTTGGGTGTTGATAAGGTGAAAACCATAATCCATCAAAATGGATGATTGATCTTGACAATGACTTGATTCATCCCTTGACCTTTGTTTGCCTTGTGTGTGATCCCTTATTTATAATTGTTGCATTCATGCATTTATGAGCATCATCACATTCATTACATGAAAATTTCAAGGAACTAACGTATCATTTGCAAATATTTTCAGACCATGGATTATGGACGAAGGAACACTAAGAAGTACAGTTTCAGATGTCCAGACTTGAAAGAGTTAAGGAAGCTAGCATATTTTGTATTAGATCCCTTGGACTTCAAACAACGTCATGGGAAGCTTCTGTCCATCTTGTCTGCTAATGTGGTTGAAGGACTCTTGAGTGTGCTAGTGCAGTTCTATGATCCTCTCTACCATTGCTTCACTTTCCTAGATTTTCAGCTTGTGCCTACATTGGAGGAGTATTCTCATCTTTTGGGGATACCTGTTTCTAGTAGAGTGCCTTTTAGTGGATTGGAGGAGATTCTCTGATCTAGTACTATTGCTGAAGCCCTTCACTTGAAGAAGTCTGAGATAAAGGCTCATTGGGTGAAGAAAAGAGGGTTATTTGGGTTGCCATATGATTTCCTCATCAAGGAAGCTACTACTTTTGCTCAAGCTGGTAGTGTGGATTCTTTTGAAGCTATCTTTGTGTTGCTCATCTATGGATTAGCTTTGTTCCCTAACATTGATGGTTTTGTTGATGTTAACGCCATTATACTTTTCTTGATTCAGAATCCTGTGCCTACTTTATTGGGAGATATGTATTTCTCTTTGCATCTAAGGAATTCTAAGGGTGGTTGAACGATTGTCTGTTGCATTCCTCTTCTGTACAAGTGGTTTATTTCGCACTTGCCTCAAACGCCTGCTTTTGTGGAGAACAAACAATGTCTAAGGTGGTATTCGAGACTTATGTCTCTCACTAATGATGATATAGTTTTGTATGATCCGTCTTTAAGCGGTTTGGAGATTATTGATAGTTGTGGTGAGTTCTCTAATGTGCCTCTCATTGGTACACAAGGAGGAATTAACTATAACCCTGTTTTGGCTCGTCGTCAACTTGGGTTCCCCTTGAGAGACAAACCTAATAACATGTTGTTATAAGGTCTTTTCTATCAAGAGGGTAAAGATTCCCAACATTTGAAGCAGAAGATTATGCATGCTTGGCATAATGTGCATAGGAAAGGAAGATCTGAGCTTGGTCAGTGCAATTGTGTAGCTTTGGAAGGTTACACTCTTTGGGTGAAGAAGAGAGATTTGGAGTTGAAGATGCCTTATCCTTGTGAAAGAACTATGTCTACGGTTGTGGTTGAGCCATTAACTCTCCCTAACCAAGATGTAGAGGCGTTGGAAGACGCGCTCGTCAAGATGAAGCAAGAGAAAAATATGTGGGAAGAGCGTTTCCATGCTTTGAGCAAAAAGCATGAAGAGTTGCAGTTGGAGTCTAAGGACAAAGATACAATGATTGAGCTACTTGAGGATCGAGTGACGAAGAGACAGAGAGAGCCAGAGGTTTCATCTTCTAGCATGCCTCAGCCTCCCGTTGCTTGGAAGAAGATTGTTGACCAGCTTGTCCTCGAGAAGACTCGGATGAAGGCTTCTTTTGAGATCGAGATCCGTCGCATTCGAAGAAAGTACGCGCCTTCAGCCAGGTCTTCCGACATTGTTGTTAGGGATCATTAGGATGACTAGTCTCCTTTTCTCTTGTATTTTTCATTTGGTTTCTGAAATTGTACTCGGTGTAATCCTTCCAATTTATATAAAAAGAGATTTTTGGTCATATCAAATTGTTGCAATCGCCATTTAAATATTATATATTTGCAAATGATATAGTAAGTTCCTTGAAAATAAAAATAATCAACCATTGTATTTCATGCATCATTTGCATAAGCAGGTTTTTTCTAGGTGTCTGATTGGTGTTTCTTTTGTGCTTTAGCCAAGCTGACTCACCGGTATAATACCAGAGCCAATCATCTGAAAATTATGGAACATCTAGAGCAAGAGAACAAAGAGCTAAAGAACGAGATCGCCCGACTGACTGCCCTGATGGAATCAGTTCTTGCTTCTCAGAGTAAATCTTCTCCAACACCTGCAACTCCTTCCGCGAGGACTGTTACTTCAAAAGCGGTTACCTCTACCGTGCCTGCCGCTACCGCCCACTTCGCACCGAGCCTGCCTGTCGGATTCCTGTGGGGAATGTCACCCAACTTTGTGCCAGAAGGCTTTGCGCCTACCTTTGCTTCCATGTCGACATCTAGCCCAGTCATGTCCGTGCCACCTCTAGTTGTGCACACTTTGCCTCGCATAGAGGATACCATCTATCATTCTGAGCCGTCTGAGGGTCCGAATGTGTATGAGAAGATGGACGAAATGAAAGACCAATTTCTTGTGCTTCACAAGGAATTGAAGATGCTGAGAGGTAAAGATTTGTTTGGGAAGAGTGTTGCCGAGTTATGTTTGGTACACAATGTCAAAATCCCGGTGAAGTTCAATGTTCCTGACTTTGAAAAATATAAGGGGAACTCTTGTCCGCTCAGTCATCTTGTGATGTATTCTCGCAAGATGTCAACCCAGACTGATAATGACCATTTGCTCATTCACTACTTCCAGGATAGCCTGACTGGTGATGCACTCCGTTGGTATATGGGGTTCGACAGTGCAAGGATCCTCACTTTCAACGACTTGGGAGAGGCTTTTGTGAAGCAATATAAATATAATGTGGACATGGCGCCAGATAGAGACCAATTGAGATCAATGTCTTAGAAAGACAAAGAGACATTCAAAGAGTATGCGTAAAGATGGAGGGAGTTGGCTGCCCATATCACTCCTCCTTTGGAAGAGAAAGAGATGACAAAAATATTCTTAAAAACCCTGAGTTCATCTTATTATGAACAAATGATCGCTAGTGCCCCCAGTGATTTTATGGAAATGGTAAACATGGGGATGAGACTTGAAGAAGGAGTCCATGAAGGACGTTTGTCAAGAGATGAGGCGTCAACAAGTAAGAGGTATGGTAGTAGTTTCAGCAAGAAGAAGGACAGTGAAACAAATGCAATTTCCAGTGGGAGGCAGAGGAGGCCTCAGATCAGAAGAAATTCATCACCCCGTCAACATCATCATCATCAAGTATCTTTCGTTATTCCGGTATTTTCTAATCAACAAGCAACACCAATTCAACAACAACCACAACATCAACGTCAACAACAACAACTACAACAAAGAACGAACACCTACAACAACAACAATATCAACAACAATCAGCATCAGCAGAACTTTGAGAGGAAGAAGGTCTCTTTTGACCCGATTCCTATGTTGTATGTAGAGTTGTATCCCTCGTTAGTTCTCAAGAATTTAATTCAACCGAGGAACCCACCACAGATCCCAGAACCACTTCCCTGGTGGTATAAACCTGAGCTTCATTGTGCTTTTCATCAAGGAGCACCTGGACATGATATTGAAAACTGATATCCATTAAAGTATGAGGTTCAAAAGCTTATGAAGAGTGGTATGGTATCTTTTAGGACCGCGCGCCAAACGTGAAAGCAAACCCTTTGCCCGCTCATGGGAACTCTTCAGTAAATATGGTGGACGATTGTTCTGGAGAATTCAAGATTTTTGAAGTCCAGTTTATCTGAAGATCTTTGGTGCAGATGTACAAGGATATCTGTAAGGTGGGTGACTGTGAACATGACCATGATGGTTGTGTTATTTGTAGTGTGAACCCAAGAGGGTGTGATGTAGTGAAAAGGGACATCCAGCGTCTGATGGATGAAGGCATGATCCAGATTGTTCAATCTCGTCATGTAGATGACGATGTCAATTTCATAGTGCCCATTTTCAAGCCACAAGAGCGGTTGATAATTCAGTATGATAGCAGCAATAATAAGAATGTCAGTCAAAGATCAGTATCACCATTGGTAATACGGTTAGCGGGCCCGATCCTGTATTCATCTGATAAGGCTGTACCATACCAGTACAATGCTACAATGGTGAAGAATGGTCAAGAGGTCCTGTTACCTACGACTAGTTCAGTGGTGAGCATTGCTGATGTTACGAAGGTGACCCGCAGTGGTCAAGTGTTAGGGCCAGTCGTCCCAGAAAGTAAAGAGGAAATGATTGTTGGTAAGAAAGTGGAGATACCTAATTAGATCTAGTTGGCTGTTCAAAGGATAAGTCTGGTGAATCCAGCAACTTGAAAGCCAATGATGATGATGAGGTACTCTAATTGATCAAAAGGAGTGAATTTAGTGTGGTTGAGCAGCTGCTCCAGACCCCCTCAAAGATTTTAGTGTTGTCTCTGCTTTTGAATTCTGAGTCACATAGAGAAGCACTACAGAGAGTTCTTGAACAAGCATATGTAAAGCAAGATGTTATTGTGGATCAATTTGATCACATTGTGGCTAACATCACTTCATGCAATAATTTGAGCTTCTATGACGAAGAACTCCCTGAGGAGGGAAGAAATCATAACCGAGCTTTGCATATTTCAATGAACTGTAAGGAAGATGCTTTGTCAAATGTGCTAGTTGACACCGGTTCGTCACTCAATGTACTTCCGAAGTCAACTCTATTAAAGTTATCTTACCAAGGAGCTCCCATGAGGTATAGTGGGGTAATTGTCAAAGCCTTTGATGGCTCGCGCAAAACGGTTATTGGTGAAGTGGACCTTCCAGTCAAAATAGGTCTGAGTGATTTTCATATTACTTTTCAAGTAATGGATATCCACCCGGCCTACAGCTGTTTATTGGGAAGGCCATGGATTCATGAGGCCGGGGCTGTTACCTCCACTCTACATCAGAAATTGAAATTTGTCAAGAATGGAAAGCTAGTGATTGTGGGAGGAGAGAAGGTGTTGTTGGTTAGCCATTTGTCATCTTTCTCTTATGTTGAATCTGAGGATGAGGTTGGGACTCCGTTCCAAGCCTTATCTATTGCTGCTCAGAAGAGAGTTGGGGCACCTATGTCCTCGCTGAAAGATGCTCAGAAGATTGTTAAAGAAGGTACTGTTGACCAATGGGGGCGCATAGTAGAGGTCTCCGACAACAAGGGCAGAACTGGTTTAGGGTTCCAGAAAGGCTCATCAACTGTTAGATTTGAAGATATGCAACTCAGCTTCTGTAGCAGAGGGTTCATTCATGGCAATGAACAACACTTAGCTGCTGTGCTAGAGGATGATGAAGAGGAAGACTGCACCAACTTTGTAACGCATGGAAGGACGTGCAACAATTGGATTGCCGTTGATATTCTTTTTATTTTGCATCAATCTAAGTAATTGCTTTTATATTTTAAAATCCTTCTCCTATGCGTAAGGGAGAAGTGACCATTCTTTGGGCATTTTAAATTGATTATCAATAAAATTAATTCTATTCATCCACATCTTTGATGTTTGTTTTTACTTTTTGCTTTATTCTGAAAATGGTAATCACAAAAAACATAAATAAACAATATAATTGTCCATCTGCATAATATTTGGTCACAAATTCACTTCTCTAAAATCAAAATATCAAATCATTATGCAGGTTGGTTCCTAACCCCATTGAATACAATGATCCTTCTCCTTCCCCAAATTTTGAGTTCCCTGTGTTCGAGGCCGAGGAGGAAAGTGATGTAGAAGTGAGTGAGGAATTGTCTCGTCTTCTTCAGCAAGATGAAAAGATTATTCAATCATTCGAAGAACAGATTGAGCTAGTCAACTTGGGTTCCGAGGATGATGTGAAGGAAGTCAAGATTGGGTGTCGACTGTGTCCAGATGCTAAGAAGGGGTTGATTGATCTTCTTCAAGAGTATTCAAATGTGTTTGCTTGGTCTTATCAAGACATGCCTGGGTTAGATTCTAAGATTGTGGAGCATAGACTGTGGTTGAAGCCAGAATGCCCGCCAGTTAAGCAGAAGTTGAGAAGAACGCATCCTGATATGGCTGTGAAGATCAAAGAGGAAGTGCAGAAGCAGATTGATGTCGGTTTTCTTGTGACAGCTGAGTATCCGTAATGGGTGGCTAATATTTTTCCTGTACCGAAGAAAGATGGAAAAGTCTGCATGTGTGTCGAATATAGAGATTTGAATAAAGCCAGTCCGAAAGATGATTTCCCTCTGCCACACATTGATATGTTGGTAGACAATACTGCTAAATTCAAAGTCTTTTCGTTTATAGATGGATTTTTAGGATATAATCAGATCAAGATGGCACCCGAAGATATGGAGAAGACCATATTCATTACACCTTGGGGAACATTCTGTTATAGAGTGATGTCTTTCGGTCTAAAGAATGACTACTCTTTTTCATGATATGATGCATAAAGAGATTTAAGTTTATGTCGATGACATGATTGCTAAATCAATTGATGAAGAGAAGCATGTTGAGCATTTGTTGAAACTATTCCAGCGTTTGAGGAAGTATAAACTCCGCTTGAATCCCAATAAGTGTACTTTTGGTGTTCGTTCTGGTAAGTTGTTGGGCTTTATTGTCAGTGAGAAAGGTATTGAAGTTGATCCGGCCAAGGTCAAAGCAATACAAGAGATGCCTGCGTCTAAAACTAAGAAGCAAGTCAGAGGTTTTCTCGGCCACTTGAATTATATTTCCAGATTCATTTCCCACATGACCGCCACATGTGCGCCTATATTCAAGCTTCTTCGGAAAGATCAGTCTTGTGATTGGACCGAAGATTTCCAGAAAGCATTTGATAGTATCAAAGAATATTTGCTTGAACCTCTGATTTTGTCTCCACCTGTTGAAGGAAGACCATTGATCATGTATTTGACTGTGCTAGAAGATAGTATGGGTTGTGTTCTTTGTCAGCAAGATGAGACTGGGAAGAAAGAATTTGCACTTTACTACCTCAGTAAGAACTTCACCGACTGTGAGACTCGGTATTCTATGCTTGAGAAAACTTGTTGTGCATTGGCTTGGGCTGCTAAGCATCTGCGCCCGTATATGTTGAATCATACCACTTGGTTGATATCCAAAATGGATCCAATCAAGTATATATTTAGGAAGCCTGATTTAACTAGGAGGATTGCCCGTTGGCAGATGTTGTTGTCAGAGTATGATATTGAATACCGATCTCAGAAAGCAATCAAGGGTAGTATCTTGGCCGACCATTTAGCTCACCAACCAATTGAAGATTACCAGTCAGTGCAGTATGATTTTTCTGATAAAGAGATCTTGTACTTGAAGATGAAAGATTGTGATGAACCATTGCTTGAAGAAGGGCCAGAACCTGATTCCCGTTGGTGCATGGTATTTGATGGAGCTGTTAATCAATATGGAAATGGCATTAGGGCAGTGATTATTACTCCGCAAGGCACGCATCTACCATTTACAGCTAGATTGACTTTCAAGTGTAAAAATAACAAGGCAGAATATGAAGCTTGCATTATGGGGCTTGAAGAGGCCATGAATCTCATAATCAAGTATTTGGATGTCTTTGGTGATTTGGCTTTGGTTGTTAATCAGATCAAAGGAGAATGGGAGACAAATCAACCTGGTTTGATACCATATAGAGATTATGCGAGGAGGATTTCAACTTTCTTTACAAAGGTTGAGTTTCATCATATTCCTCGAGATAAGAACCGGATGGCAGATGGTCTTGCAACGATGGCATCAATGATTGTAGTGAAATATTGGAATGAAGTTCCCAATTTATCTGTGATGTGTCTTGATAGGCCAGCTCATGTGTTCACTGTCGTAGAAATCAAATACGAGAAGCCATGGTATTACGACATCAAAAGTTTCCTCCAAAGTCAGATTTACCCACCTGGGGCATATTTGAAAGATAAGACTTTGAGAAGATTAGTCGGCAATTTCTACTTGAATGGTGATATACTATACAAGAGAAACTTCGACATGGTTTTACTCAGATGCATGGATAGACATGAAACATGCTTGTTGATGACCGAAGTGCATGAAGGTTCCTTTGGTACTAATTCCAATGGACATGCAATGGAAAAGAAGATGTTGCGAGCATGTTACTATTGGCTGACAACGGAATCTGACTGTTGCAAATTTGTGAAGAAGTGTCACAAGTGTCAAATTTATGCTGATAAGATCCATGTTCCTCCGACGCTTTTGAATGTTATCTCTTCCCCATGGCCCTTCTCCATGTGGGGAATTGATATGATTGGGATGATTGAGCCCAAAGCTTCGAATGGACATCGTTTCATTTTGGTGGCAATTGACTACTTCACAAAATGGGTTGAAGCGACATCGTATGCAAACGTAACCAAGCAAGTTGTTGTAAGGTTTATCAAGAATCAGATCATATGATGTTATGGTGTACCAAGTAAGATCATTACTGACAATGGATCGAACTTGAATAACAATATGGATGAAGCTCTTTGTAAAGACTTCAAGATTTCACATCATAATTCTTCTCCCTATAGACCCAAGATGAATGGGGTTGTTGAAGCTACGAATAAGAACATCAAGAAGATTATCCAGAAGATGGTTGTAACGTATAAAGATTGGCATGAGATGCTCCCATTTGCTTTGCATGGATATCGTATGTCCGTCCGCACTTCAACAGGGGCAACCCCTTTCTCTCTTGTGTATGGTGTGGAAGCAGTACTCCTCGTAGAGGTTGAGATTCCTTCGTTACGTATGCTCATGGAAGCCAAGTTGACTGAAGCTGAATGGTGTCAAACCAGGTTTGACCAGTTGAATTTGATTGAAGAGAAGAGATTGACTGCCATGTGTCATGGTCAGTTATATCAGCAAAGGATGAAGAAAGCTTTTGATGAGAAGGTCAAACCTCGAGTGTTCAGAGAAGGTGACCTTGTGCTCAAGAAGATTTTGACGTTCAAGCCAGATTCTAGAGGAAAATGGACTCCCAATTATGAAGGCTCATATGTTGTTAAGAGAGCTTTTTCAGGCGGTGCCCTGATTCTTACAACTATGGATGGTGAAGAGTTCACTCGTCCTATGAATGCAGAGGCAGTCAAGAAATACTTCGCCTAAAAAAAGAAAAGAACAGCTCTCTAAGTTGAAAATCCGAAAGGGCGGCTTAGGCAAAAATGAGCGTCTCGGTGGATTGAAAACCCAAAAGGGCGATCCAGGAAAAAATTAGAGACATAAAAACAGAAAGAATTTCCTAATAAGTTGAGTACCCCACCTTGGGGAAACTTATGCAAAAATTAGGGATTATGGCAAGTAACTGCATTCTGCTGAACTTCAGTGTTTTGAAGACTTGTTTGAGCACAAGGGTTGACATCAGTTCATCTCCAGCAGCAGTCAAGAGTACAATGGATATCAAGAGTTGGTAGAAGGATTAAGGATCATTTGTATTCAATGTAACCCTTTTCCATGTAAATTACCATTTTCAACTTTGTAAAATCTATGGAGTCTTGTCATTTACAGACTACCATTCTATTAAATAAAGTTGAGCTTTTATCCAAATTGATTCTACTCTTACCTACTTCAGCCAATAGTTTTAAATTTTATTATGATCATTTTAAAATTAAATTTTAAATCAAAATCAAGTTTTATTTAATATAAAAGCAAAAAAAAAATCCAAAGCAAGTAAAAGTAATATGAACAGCATTTCAATGGATAGTAAGTCCTTAAGTGCGAAGCCTCGGAGGTTCCCCAAGTAGTTGACTCTTCGGGTATCCCTAAACATTAGTGTTGATTCATTTCCCCAATGGAATATCGTTATCCCCAGCTGATTTGGTTGATCCAGATACCCTGCGGCGTGTTGTCATCCACAACAGAATTTGTACACCCCCAGCGGAGCTTATGCCATCCCTAGCGAAGTTCGTATCTCCTCAGCAAGGTTGAACTTCAGAGTTGGTTGATCTTCCCCAGTAGATCGCTTTGGTGTCCTCACCAATCGCCATTTATCTTTGCTCCTAGTCAGAGTTTCCTCCTGGTTTCTGAGCAGCTTTTGTTGATTTATTTTCTCTGTAGGGTTGTCTCCCATTGTTTTATGGTGTGGACCTAAAATTCCCTACAGATTGGATGTTCTATCCTCAGCAGATCTCCTCCGTCCTCAGCTAGGGTTGAGCCTTTTGGGATGTTGATCTCTCTGCTCCCCGACAGTTGTCTCCATATTTTTGGATTGATCGAAGATTGTACCGGTGGTTCAATTTCTTTGCGACACCTTTGTATCCTTTGTGATCGTTTTTTCAGCATAATCATCATATACGCATATACATATACATTCATAAAATTTCATAATTTGCATATCCTGCATCTTCATATTTGATTTGTTTGAGATTCTCTTTCTCTGTTATGGAGGTACTTTATCCCCATAACAAATCCGGTGTCTGTCCTCCTTCAATTGTAGAGTGTTAGCCCCTTAAGCAGAAAGACTTTAACCTTTCTCTGTTTCCCCACTGAGTTTGTTTCCTCGTGAATGGTTGTTACTTCAGTTTCCTCTCCAGTAGATTTTCTGGATGGAATTTTTCCCCTTGAGTTATGTCCTCATTGGGTTAAGTCTTGATTGACCGTTTTCTTTCTATCTCTTACCTAGATAGATATTTTGGTCCCCTAGGAGTCTATTACCCAGTAACTGGTAATATTCTTCTTAGTTTGCAGTTTGTTACTTCTTGCCCAATACCCGGCAAAAGTACCCTTCTTAGTTTGACGAATATCTTTCCTTCCCCCGCAGGAGTCTATCCTTGATATGTTCACTTTAACCAGTGATGGATATTCTCATATTGGTGGTATTCTACCCAGTAAGAAGGTAGTTGTAATCCCTATTGTGTTCCTCAGAGAGTTAATCCTTGATATGTTCATCCTAACCGATGACGGGTTTCCTTCTCTTGGTGGGCTTCTACCCAGTAACCGGTAGTTGTAAGTCCTACTTTTTCCCTGTGCGGAGACTATCCTTGATATGTTCACTTTAACCAGTGACGGATTTTCTCTTCTTTTGTATTTTATCCTGTAACTGATAGATATAATCCCTATTTTTTCTCCCCTTTCCAAATTCTATCCTTGATATGTTCACTTTAACCGGTGACGGGTTTTCTCTTTGATTAGTTTTCTACCCAGTAACCGATAGTTGTAAATCCTACTTTATCCCCTCGCAGAGTTAATCCTTGATATGTTCATCCTAACCGGTGACAAATTCTCTCTCCGACGGTTTTCTATCCAGATTTTGATAGATGTAATTCCTCCCTTTTTGTTCGGTTGGTATATCCTTGATATGTTCATCCTAACCGATGACGGTTATCCTCCTTTACATTTCCCATACAAGTCTATCCTTGATATGTTCATCCTAGCAGATGACGGATTTTCTTCCCTGTTGAGTTTATCCTTGAGATGTTCATCCTAACCGATGACGGATACTCTCACCTTTGGTCTTCTGCCCAGTAACTGGTAGTTGTAAATCCTTTTTCTACAGTTTTCCCCAGCAAGGCTATTCTTATCTAGTAATCGGTAATGAATACTCCCTCCTGGTGATCCTCAGCGAGTCATCCTTGATGTGTTCATCCTGACCGATGACGAATGATCTCTCTGACAGATCTTTATTATCTCCTTACCCAGTAACAGGTAGTAGATAATAAATTTCTGCTCCTCCTGTGTTGAAGTTCATTTTCTCCCCAGCTGAGTTAAGTGCGCATTTCCTTAGTGAAATCGTTTTTCCCCTGCGTGAGTCGAGTACTTCAGTTTTATCCTGACTTACTCGTATCCCCTGCAAATACTGTTGTTTCCCCGGCTGAGTCTTTCCATTTTTGTGGAATCCCTCTAGTCCCCCAGTAGTTTTAAGTCGTAGCCTGGCCTACGCATAACTCCTTTTTATCCCTCAGAGTCTTTGTCTCCCCAGCGAGCTTTCCTTATGGAATGCATTATGCTCCTGCAGATTTTCGGTCTCTCTGATTTCTTTTTCCTTTGTGGAAATATTTTCCCACAGAGCATTAACTTTTGCATTCATATCATATGCATCATGAGGTCCCTTAGGGACCAAAATTTGTTTCTATATGTTGTTATTTAAGCCCATTCTACTGAGTCGAGCCAAAGATTTTAACCTTCTGCTCCTCGGTTAGAATGTCCTTAAATATGGGCAGCTATAAGACCCCAATTTTGACCCTAAGATCCCTCATGTAATTTCATCATAAGCATTATTATTGGGATCATATCTTGGCATCCTCCTTCCCCCTATTTCATTGGGTTTGTTTTGGGAGAGATCACCAAGCACTTTATGATTATATCATGCTTGTATTTTATCATTTTACTAACCAAAATACCAAAAATATGTCTTTGCATTTTCCTAACTCTTTTGTAGGTAGGGCATGATCACATTGATCAATCAAGTTCACATCTAGGGTTTGAGACCCTCATGAACAAAGAGCGCAACCAAGAATTGATTCAAGAATGGTTATGAACATCATATATGAGTCTCAATGTTCTCTACATGTTATATTGATCAAGTTTTCTTCAAGAGTTTAAGGGGGATTTGCCTTGGAAACCCTAATTTGACTGGGTATCTTGAGTAACTTCTCCAACAAGCTATCTTACCAATTTATCAAATTTATCAAGGGACACTTCAAAATTCATCATCTAATGCATATATGATCTACCATGAGCCAAGAAAGTCAAAAGAATTGGGAATTAGCAAGTTGGTTGATAGTGGTTGGCCAGATGAATTCATCTAATCAAAACTAGGTCTCCCTAGACCCTATCTCCTATAATTTTCACCATATTAAAATTATTCCAATATAAACCTTTCTCTAAATGACATTCCAAACAACTTTCATGTTGAGACCTATAGCTATTTTTTCTTGGAAAATCATTTTCTATGTTGAAACATTATAGGTCATTTTGTTTAAACCCTAATTTTAAAGTCAACTTCCCAAGGCCATAACTTGCTCAATGTTTGTGGGATGAAAGATTTCCAAGTTTCACAATCAAATTCAATATGTCTAATTCAGCTTTGATGTTTAGAGTGGGAGCTAATTCAACGTTTTTGAGCCTGTGATATGAGATTACATTATAGGTCACTTTTGACCTATACCATTGATCAAGTGATTTTTCCAAACTTCAAAAATGCATAACTCTATCATTTCAAATCCAAATGACATGAAATTTGTTACCATTTTGAAGGCCTTTGAGATAGCTACAACTTTTATGAATACACTTTTCTCATTTGAAACTCATGTAAAAAGTTAAGCAAGGTGGAATATTGAGACATATGGCTTGACACTTAGAAAAAATTTGATATGTCCAAAATTTCATAACTTCTACCTCAAATTTCTCCAATTTACAAGCTCCAAATGAAAAAGTGTTGAACATGAAAGTTGTTCCTCATGATCTCACCTTTCCAAAGAGCTCAAGTTCATTCATTTTGGACAAGAAATGAATAGGTTGCGCATGGCTTAAACAAGGTGACATCACTTAGAAAGGATCAAACCTCAAACATCAATGTGCACTTGCTTTGCAATCCAAGCTTAGTTCAGAGCATCTGATATTCATTTGTGGACCTCAAGCAATCATTTCATGGGCGTATGTGCGCCTATGCACACTTGCATCACCATTTGCCAAAATTGGAAAGTGAATTGGAGTGTGCAATTATCAACCATTCCAGCTATAAATAGAGCTTCAATTTCTCAGAAATTCACACACAATCGTGCCAGCTTTGATTCCCCATTTCAACCCTCACTTCTCAAAGGATAAGCCTGAAAAATTCTCTTGAGTTTCCACTGTTTTGAAATTCAATTCTCCAGGAATCCGTAGCTTCTTAACCATTCAATCCTTCTCCTGCAAGCAAGTGGAGTGAGACCAAGCACAAGCAAGATCAAGATCAATTGAATCCAGACCTCCATTGAAGGTATTTCCCAGAAATTTTAAACTTTTCGATTCTCTCAAATTCTTGCTCAATTCTATTGATTCTTTGGTTGTCTGAAGTCCTACCAATATAGGCAAGAAGTTTGAGTTACTTTGAGGCCAAATCGAAGCAACTCAGTTCATGTACCTCAAATTTCAACTCCATGTATCTCTCAATATACTTGGAGTTGGAGTGAATGGAGGTCAGATTCGAGCTCAGTGCCATTTTTTCTTCAAGATCATGTCCTTGTTTTTCATTATGGTGATGGTTCATGGTGGACCAGTCTAGTGAGGTCCATCGGAGAAGATGACCGGAGCTCTGGCTCCGGCGATGAGTTGGCAAGGCTCTAAACCACATGATCCATCCATTACGTTTTAATCTTGATCGTTGGTTTTAAATACCACCTTTGCAGCGCTGTTGACTCAAGTCCTGTGGAACGCGCGCTAGGGACCATCTGATCTGCCACCTCAATTAATGAGGGAGATCAGATGGTCCACGTATTTTTGATTATTTGAATTTTTATTTTAATTGCATTATTTTTAATAATTCATATTAAATTAAATATTGATACAAAAAATATGGGACTTTCACTGAAAACTTTCAAATATATTTCTCTTCCATATTCTAAATTAAAATTATTTTTTGGATCATTATTAATATTTTTCAAGAATTAATTGATTTTGCATTTGTTTTTAATTGTTTAAAAATATTTTTAAATGTCCAAAAATTATGAAATGTTTTCTCCAAGGTCCTTTAATTTTGTTTGACCTATGATAAATCTCATGGTCATTTCTTTGGTGTTTTGATGAGATTTTAGGAATTGGACAAAACATATTTGATTTAAATGCACTATTTTATTATTTTAAATTGAATAAATGCCAATTAAATTTTGTTGACCATTTGTATTGACTTGATTGAGTTTGCTTATTGTTGTTGGGCCTTGGTCAAGGTTGATTTGACTTTGTCAAATTAATATCATTGGATTTAGGGGATTGATGGAATGTACATTCCATCTCCTAAAATGAATGAATGATATTAATTTGGTAAAATTCCTCCTTTGAACAATTTGTGATTTCATTTATCCCCTTCCCACTTCATCTCATTCCTCTTCTTAATTCATTCATTCCATTTTTCCTATGACATCTCAAAGTCCTAATGCTAGTCGATTGAAAAATTAACATGAGTATGGATGAGATTAGGCCATACCTTTTGCATATTCTTTTTTGTGTATGGTATATTTCATGAGCATAGTCCATTATACTATGTCTCTAACATGCATTAACACCAAAGCTCTATTTCCCGGCCTCAAATAGTTGTGACTTCTACATAAGTCCAATTACGATTGCTTAACATAGCGCTAAATTTGTGACATAAAATGCATAAGCATTCTAGTTAGCGAGATTGTAAGTCTCCCCTCTTTCATGGTATTGTGTGGAAACTTGGCCTTCTTTCCTTCCTTTGGAAGATGTTTTGGTTTAAGTATTCATGCTTGTGATAAGTGGGTTGAGTATTCTCCGAAGAATGTCTTGAAATGAAAAGCAAAACAAAATTAACTTCTAACCTACTAACGACTAACTTATAGTTTCAAGCTTTTACTTTAACGCAATTTACTTTTAGCACTTTATTTCATTTGCCATTGTTCATATCATTCTAATTGTTTATGTTAATGTAATTTTCACTTTGTCCATTTGGACCATATTGTGTGATATACTTTGTTTGTGTATACTTTGATTGTTTGTGTGGTCTTTGACCATTAATGTACATAATAATGACAAAAACCCTAAAAAACTTTTGAGTGGACTGTTGGCTTGATCTTGGACAAATGGACTTAAAATCTAGGCAACCTCCCTAAGCTAAAGGACTTGGCCAATGCCAATCTATTGAAGAACCAAGTGTTTGCAATTTGAAATTCATCTGATACATCCTTGAAGACCTCTCTGAATTCATCTGTAACACGATCATGGTGAAGCTGTTATTTTGAACCTGTGACTTGTGGAATTCATTTGTTACATGGGCTATTTTGAAGAAGAATATGGAATGGATAAGCTTGGATGAGGCCGTCTTTATTTGATGCCTTTCTCTTCAAGATAATATAGTTATGCATTTGTGTGTTGCTTGATTCTAAAAGTCCAAGGGAAATCTGGGTTTCTATTGACATTTTTGTATATTGGATTGCTACCCACTTGGTCAGATCTTTTCAACGCTAAACTTTTAATTTTATGCATAGGATAGTATCTTCATCTTCTCCCTACTTCTTTAATTTCAAAATCTCTCCCTCCATTTTTCAAAATCTTCTTTGTGTGAACTACTCTTATTATAAACTTTGACCACTTTTGCAAAAAGATAGAAACTTTGGCCTTATGCCATTGCATTTTCAAACTTATTTTCTTAAATCAAACTTGTAAATAAACTTAACTATACTTGACTTAAACTTTCAAAAAGCCAAAAATAACTAACTCATTCAAATCATTTTAGGCCTTTGTGCCTTTCAAACTTAAATTTTGTTAAAATCAATGCATCCATTTTGGAATTTGTATCACGAACTACGAGGTTTTGATCCCTCATTTTTATGTTGGTACGTAGGCACAGAACCGAAGGTCTTGTCAAACATAAAAATATAATTAATGAATTCTTTTCTCATCCCCCCATTCTATTTGTTTGTAACATTACTTTGTACAAAATACATATGCACACAAAAAGGGCTCCCTAGGAGTACCTAGGACACTTTGGGTGCTAACACCTTCCCTCTGTGTAACCAACCCCCTTACCTATGAGCTCTGACTTTTATTAGTTTTTATTTGAAAACTTCTTACTTTTTGGGTTTTGTTCGTACTTTTTCCCTTTTCCCTTGAAAACAATAAAAGCGTGGTGGTGACTCTTGTTTATTGATCTTTAGCTTGTCAATAGCTTTATGATCATGAATTTCCCGCTATAGGCGCCATATCCACATTATACTTATACTGCTTGACAAAAGCTTCTCCCAAATTGTTGAACGTGCGGACACTCGCACTATCCAACCCCATATACCATCGGAGCGCAGCACCGGTCAGACTGTCTTGGAAGTAGTGGATTAACAGCTGATCGTTATCTGTTTGGGTAAACATTTTGTGGGCATACATCACTAAATGACTGAGAGGACATGAGTTCCCTCTGTATTTTTCAAAGTCAGACACTTTGAATTTCACTAGAATCTTCACATTCGGAACCAGACATAATTCGGCAGCACTCTTCCCAAAAAGATCATTTCCTCTTAATGTCTTTAATTCCTTACGCAGCTCAAGAAATTGATCCTTCATTTCATCCATTTTCTCATAAACATCAGGGCCCTCAGATGGCTCGGAATGATAAATGGTGTCTTCTACGCGAGGTAAGGTGTGCACAACGGGAGGTAGCACAGACATGACTGGGTTAGATGTCAGCATAGAAGCAAAGGTAGGCGTAAAGCCTTCGCACAAAGTTTTGCGGCATTCCCCACAAGAATCCGCCAGGCATGGCAGGCGCAAAATGAGCGGTAGCAGCAGGCATGGTAGAGGTAGCCACCTCTGAAATAACAATCCTTTGAGGAGGAGGAGTTATGGGTGTTGGAGACGACTGGCTCTGGGCAGCTAGCACTAACTCCATCATGGCAGTCAGTCGAGAGATCTCATCCTTCGGCTCTCTATTCTCTTGCTCAAAATGTTCCATGATTGTCAGATGATTGGCGCGAGTGTTGTACCAATGAGTCAGCTTGGCTGAAGCACAGAAGAAACACCAATGAGACATCTGGCGAAAGAGAAACCTACTTATGCAATTGATGCACGGAATGTGATGCTTGTTTATTTTTTTTTATTTTTTTGAAGGAACTTACTATATTATTTGCAAATATATATATATATATATATATATATATATATATATATATATATATATATATATATATATATATATAATATATATATATATATATATATATATATATATATATATATATATATATATATTATATATATATATATATATATATATATATATATATATATATATATATATATATATATATATATATATTTTTTATTTAACAACAATTGCAACAATTTGATCTGACCAAAAATCTCTTTTCATTTATATAATTGGAACGATTACACGTAGTACAATTTAAGAAACCAAATGAAAAATACAAGAGAGAAGGAGACTAATCATCCTAAGGATCCCTATCAACAATATCAGAGGATCTGGCTGCAGGAGTGTACTTCCTTCGAATACGTCGAATCTCGGTCTTAAAAGAAGCCTTCATTCGAGTCTTCTCGAGGACAAGCTGATCAATAATATTCTTTCAAGAAACGGAAGGCAGAGACATGCTAGAAGATGAAACCTCCAGCTCTCTTTGTCTCTTCGTCACTCGATCTTCAAGAATCTCAAAGAAGGCATCTTTTTCCTTAGACTCCAACTGCAACTCCTCATGTTTTTTGCTCAAAGCATGGAAACGCTCTTCCCACATATCTTTCTCTTGCTTCATCTTTGCGAGTCCGGCTTCCAACTCCTCTACATCTTGGTTAGGAAGCGTTAATGGCTCAACCACAACCATATACATAGGTCTCTCACAAGGATAAGGCATCTTCAACTCCAAAGCTCTCTTCTTCACCGAAAGAGTGTAAGCTTCCAAAGCTACACAGTTGCACGGACCAAGCTCATAACTTCCTTTCCTATGTACATTATGCCAAGCATGCATAATCTTCTGCTTCAAATGTTGGGGATCTTTACCCTCTTGATAGAAAAGACCTTCTAACAAAGTGTTATTAGGTTTGTCTCTCAAGGGGAACCCAAGTTGACGACGAGCCAAAGCAGGGTTGTAGTTAATTCCTCCTTGTGTACCAATGAGAGGCACATTAGAGAATTCACCACAACAATCAATAATCTCCAAACTACTCAAAGAAGGATCATACCAAACTATATCATCATTAGTGAGAGACATAAGTCTCTAGGACCACCGTAGACATTGTTTATTCTCCACAAAAGCAGGTGTCTAAGGCAAGTGCGAAATAAACCACTTGTACAGAAGAGGAATGCAACAGAGAATAGTTCCACCACCTTTAGAGTTCCTTAGATGCAAAGAGAAATACTTATCACCCAACAACGTAGGCACGGGATTCCCAATCAAGAAAACTCTAATGGCGTTAACATCAACAAAACCGTCAATGTTAGGGAACAAATCTAATCCATAAATGAGAAACACAAAGATAGCTTCAAAAGCATCCACACTACCTGCTTGAGCAAAGGCAGCAACATCCTTGATGAGGAAATCATATGGCAACGCAAACAATCCTCCTTTCTTCACCCAATGAGCCTCTATCTCATACTTCTTCAGGTGAAGAGCTTCAGCAATAAGATGAGATCTGGGAATCTCCTCCAATCCACTAAAAGGTACCTTGCTAGAAACAGGTATTCCCAAGAGATGGGCATACTCCTCCAATCCACTAAAAGGTGCCTTGCTAGAAACAGGTATTCCCAAGAGATGGGCATACTCCTCCAATGTAGGAACAAGCTAATAATCTGGAAAAGTGAAGCAACGGTAGAGAGGAACATAGAACTGCACTAGCACACTCAGGAGTCCTTCAGCCACATCAGCAGACAAGATAAATAGAAGTTTCCCATGATGTTGCTTCAAGTCCAAGGGATCTAATACAAAAGATGCTAGCTTCCTTAACTCTTTCAAGTCGGGACATCTGAAATTGTACTTCTTAGTGTTCTGTCGTCCATAATCCATAGTCTGAAAATATTTGCAAATAATACCTCAGTTCCTTGAAATTTTCGTGCGATGAATATTATGATGCGCATGAATGCATGAATGCAACAATCACAAATAAGGGATCACACGCAAGGCAAGCAAACAAAGGTCAAGGGATGAATCAAGTCATTTTCAAGATCAATCATTCATTTTGGTGGATTATGGTTTACACCTTATCAACACCCAAGTTCCATTGATATTGATAAGACTTGATTGGATCAACCAAGAATCAAGGGTTTGTTGTGAGTCACGAGCATGGAGTCTGGGTAAGAACCATCCCAAAGGAGTGAACTAAGGATAAAAACCTATAGATCATGTTCTAAAAAGTTCCCAGAGTCTTAATTTCATCTATCGGATATTACAGGTTAAGATGACTGACTCATCGACCCATAATATTCTCAAGAGAAACTCGTCTGAGTGTAGTATCGCGTAACAACTGTTATCAAGTCTACACCTGAACAGTCTTCGCACTACGTCCTAAATAGGCCAAGAGGGGGCAAATGTTCTACGGTCCTTAGCTTCTCGGACCCAAATTAGAGATATTAATGCCTAACCAAAAATACTTGTGTGACATTTCCAAATCCAAAAGGGTCTCCACTGAGCAGATGGATCTCAAGCCAACTTGTTAAGGACTACTCCACACAAGTCGAACATGACTATACCATCCTCCTATCTTAATTGCACTCAAGTTCGGGTTAGAACTTATCTCACCACTCAAAGATCACCAAGCACAACAAGCAGATTATATCACACAAATATACATACATCACATATATACAATTATATACATATTACAAAGTAGGCTAAACCCACTGGAGACTACTCCCCAGCAGAGTCGCCACTTAATTTCTATAGCGGTAAATTCATGATCATCAAGCTATGGATAAGCAAGACATCAAATAACAAGAGTCGTCACCGCACTTTTATTGTTTCCTAGGGAAAAGGGAAAAGTACGAACAAAACCCAAGAATAAGAAGTTTTCAAATCAAAACTAATAAAATGCCAGAGATTAGAGGTTAGGGGGTTGGTTACACAGAGGGAAGGTGTTAGCACCCAAAGTGTCCTATGTACTCCTAGGGAGCCCTTTCTTGCGTGCATATGTATTTTGTACAAAGTGATGTTTACAAACAAATAGAATGGGGGGATGAGAAAAGAATTCATTGATTATATTTTTGTGTTTGACAAGGCCTTCAGACTTGTGCCTACGTACCAACATAAAAAATGAGGGATCAAAACCTCATAGTTCGTGATACCAATTTCAAAGTGGATGCATTGCTTTTAATCAAAAATTAAGTTTGAAAGGCACAAAGGCCTAGAAAATGGTTTGGATGAGTTAGTTCTTTTTGGCTTTTGAAAATTTTAAGTCAAGTATAGTTATGTTTATTTACAAGTTTGATTTAAGAAAAGAAATTTGAAAATGCATCGGCATAAGGCCAAAGTTTCTAATTTGAAAAGAGTCTATGTTTAGAAAATAACAAGTTCAAACAAAGAAGTTTTTTAAAAGGAGGGAGAGATTTTGAAATTAAAGAAATAGGGAGGAGATGAAGAAACTAATTTCCTAAGCATAAATTTAAAAGTTAAGAGTTGAAAAGATCTGACCAATGGGTTGCAATCCAATAGGCAAGAATGCCATATAGAAACCCCAAATTCCCTTGGATATTAGAATCAAGCAACAAACAATGCATACAATATTAACTTGAAGAGCAAGGCATCAAATAAAGATAGTCACATCCAAGCTTTAGCCACTCCATAATCTTCTTCAAATTGGCCTATATAGTAGATGAATTCCACAGGTCACAGGTTCAAAATAACAGCTTCTCAATGATCATGTTGCAGATGAACTCAGATGGATCTTCAATGATGTATCAGATTAGGTTTCAAATTACAAGCACTTGGTTACATGAAAGTTGTCATTGGCCAAGTCCTTTTGCATAGGGATGTTGCCTAGATTCTAAGTCCAAATGTCCAAGATCAAACCAACAGTCCACACAATAGTTTTTTAGGGTTTTAGTTTCTTATTATGTACATTAATGGTCAAAGACCACACAAACAAACAAAATATACACAAACAAGACATATCACACAATATGGTCCAAGTGGACAAAGTGAAAAGGCATTAGTATAAATAATTAGAATGGTATGGATAATGACAAATGAATAGAGCTTAAAAATTAAAGTACATTAAAAGTAAATGGCTTGAAACTAAATGTTAGTGTTTAATGAATTAAAAGTTAGTATTGTTTTTGCTTTTGCTTTAAGTCATTCTTTGGAGAACACTCAACCCACTTATCACAAGCATGGATCCTTGAACCAAGAAATCTTCCCAAGGAAGGAAAAAAGGCCAAGTTTCCACACAATACCATGAAAGAGGGGAGACTTACAATCTCACTATCTAGAATGTTATGCCTTTTGTATCAAAAATTTAGCGCTATGTTAAGCAATCGTAATTGGACTTATGTAGAAGTCACAACTATTTGAGGTCGGGCAATAGAATTTTGGTGTTAATGCATGTTAGAGACATAGTATAATGGACTATGCTCATGAAACATATCACACACAAAAAGAATATGCAAAAGAGATGGCCTAATCTCATCCATACTTATGTTGATTGTTCAATCAACTAGCTTTAGGACTTTGAGATATCATAGGCCAAATAAAATTGATGCATAAAGAAGGGGAATTAGATGGAGAGGGAGGGGAATAGATCGAAACACAAATTGGTCAAAGGGGGACTTTTACCAAATTAAGATCATTCATTCATTTTGGGAGATGGAATGTACATTCCATCAATCCCCTAAATCCAATGTTCTTAACCTAACAAAGTCAAATCAACCTTGACCAAGACCCAACAACACAAGTCAAACTTATACAAGTCATCAAGATAGCTCAACACAATTATTTGGCATTTATTCAATTTAAAATAATAAAAATAAAGCATTAAATTAAATATGGTTTGTCAAATTCCTAAAACCTCATCAAAACACAATAGAAATGGGCGTGAGATTTATCATTGGTCAAACAAGGTCAAAGGACCTTGGAGAAAAAATTTCATAACTTTTAGAGACTTAAAAGTATTTTTAATCAATTAAAAATATTCACAAAATCAATTAAATCATGAAAAATATTAATAATGATCCAAAAAATAATTTTAATTCAAAATATGAAAGAGGAATTTATTTAAAATTTTTTGGTGAAACTCTCATATTTTTTGGATCAATATTAAAATTAATATGAATTAATGAAAATCAAATAAAATAAAGTGGAAATCAGAAAATCAAAAAAACGTGGACCACTTGATCTCCCTCATTAATTGAGGTGGCAGATCAAGTGGATGGAAACGCGCGTTCCATGATGGAACTTAGTCAGCGCACCACACGTGTGGTAATCACAACCAACGCCCAAGATTAAAACATTTTAAATGAGATCAATGGCTCAGAACCTGTCTAGCACACCACCGGCGCTGGACCTCCGGTCACCTTCTCAAGCGAGATCCACCGGACTGGTTCACTCATCACCATCAAGAAAATGAAAAAAGAGGACATGATCTGAACGAAAAAATGGCGTAGAGCACGAATCTGACCTCAATTTTAACTAACTCCACACATATAGAAAGATATGAGGAGTTAAATTTTTAGGTGTGTAAACTGAGTTGCTTCGATTTGACCTCAAAGCAACTCAATCTTCTTGCCTACATTGGTAGGACTTCAGGCAACCAAAGATCCAAGAGAATTGATGAGAATTGAATGAGAATCGAAGAGAAGAAGTTTTCTGAAAATTACCTTCAATGATGTGTAGAAATGGATCTTGCTTGCTTCAAACTTGATTTGATCACACTCAAGGAGCTTGCAGATGTGGTTTGGCAATGGTACAAAGCTTTCGATCCTTGAGTTTTTGAATCTCCAAACAGTGAGATTGAAAATCAATTTTCAAGTTGAAAATTCTCATATTTTCCTTTGAATTGTGAGGGTTTCAATTGGGGGGCAAAGCTGGCAGGCAAGGTGTCTTTGAAATGAGCTCCAATGCATTGTATTTATAGCATTTGAGAGTGTTATTTACACACTTGAAAAATTGCTAAAATTGACAAGGTGATGCACAAGTTTGCATGGGTGTGTACAGGCCCATGAAGCAATCCAAATTGATCCAGTTACATCTGTACTAAAGTTCAAATGATGCTTGAATGGCTAGGCAATGGTATGTGGAGTTTTTGACATTTGATTTTCTCCAATAATGCAGCCCTGTTAAGATCATGCACAGCCATAGCAAATCTCATCCAAAGTTCATGACATTGGGTTATTTGGAAAGCTTAGATCAAAGGGAACAACTTTGATGTTGGACACTTTTTCATTTGGAACTTGGATCATGGTGAATTTTGAGGTGGAAGTTTGGAAATTTCAACATGTTGAAATATTTTCTAAGTGTTAAGCCATATATCTCAATATTCCATCTTGCTTAACTTTTCATGTGAGCTCCAAATAAGAAACGTTTCTTCATCAAAGTTGTAGATCTTTCAAATACCTTCAAAATGGTCACCAATTTAATGTCATTTGGATTTATAATGATAGATTTATGTATTTTTAAAGTTGAGGAAAATCACTTGTTCAATGGTATAGGGCAAAAATGACATATAATGTATCCTCATATCACATTCTCATAAAAGTTGATTTATCTCTCACTCCCAACATAAAAGTTGAATTATACACCTTGAATTTTATTGTGTAACTTATAAATCTTTCATATCATAAAAATTGAGCAAGTTATGGCCTTGGGAAGTTGACTTTCAAATTAGGGTTTAGATAAAATGACCTATAATGTTTCAACGTAGAAAATGGTTTTCCAAGTAAAATTAGCTCTAGACTTAAACATTTTTTTTAATGTCATTTAGAGTAACGTTTCTCTTGGAATCATTTTCATATGGTGAAAATTGTAGGAGATAGGGTCTAGGGAGACCCAGTTTTGATCAGATGAACTCATCTGGCCAACCACCATCAACCAACTTGCTAACTTCCAATTATCTTTACTTTCTAGGCTCATGGTAGACCATATATACATAAGATTATGAATTTTGAAATGTCCCTTGATAAATTTGATCAATTGGTGAGATAGCTTGTTGGAGAAGTTACTCAAGATACCCAGTCAAACTAGGGTTTCCAGGGAAAATTACCTTCAAACTCTTGAAGAATACTTGATCAATATAACATGTAGAGATCATTGGGACTCATATATGATGCTTTGATACATTGTGGATCAATCGCTTATTGTGCTTTTAGCCATGAGGGTCTTAAACCCTAAATATGAGCTTGATAGATCAATGATGATCATGCCCTACCTACAAAAGAGTTAGGCAAATGCAAAGACATATTTTTGGTATTTTGGTTAGTAAAATGATAATATACAAGTATGATACAATCACATAGTGCTTGGTAATCTCTCCCAAAACAAACCCAATGAAAGAGGGGTAAGGAGAATGCCAAGGTGTGATCCCAATGCTAATGCATATGATGAAATTTGCATGAGGGATCTTAGGGTCAAAATTGGGGTGTTACAAGAAGGAAGACCTCTAATTATGTATTTTACTATATTGGAAGATTTCGGGGATTGTGTGCTTGGCCAACAAGATGAAATAAGTAGAAAAGAGAACACCATTTACTATCTGAGAAATTCACAGATTATGAGTCTCGGTATTCTATGCTTGAAAAGACTTGTTGTGCCTTAGCTTGGGTTGCTCGTCATCTCCGTCAATATATGTTAAATCATACCACTTGGTTGATATCCAAAATGGATCCAATCATGTACATCTTTGAAAATCCGACTTTTACCGGAAGAATTGCTCGTTGGCAGATGCTTTTATCAAAATACGACATTGAGTATCATACCCAGAAAGCCATCAAAGGGAGTATCTTGACTGACCATTTGGCTCACCAACCCATTGATGATTACCAATCTATCAAGTTTGACTTCCCATATGAATATGTGATGTATTTAAAGGCAAAAGACTGTGATGAAGCATTGCAAGATGAAGGGCCAGAGTCGGGGTCCCGTTAGGGATTGATATTTGGTGGAGTTGTTAATGCTTACGGTAATGGAATTGGGGTCATCATTGTTACTCCTCAGGGTTCCCACATTCCTTTTCCCGCAAGGTTGACATTCAATTGTAAAAACAACATGGCAGAGTATGAGGCTTGCATTATAGGTCTCGAAGAAGCTATCAACTTGAGAATCAAGATTCTAGAGGTGTATGGAGACTCGTCTTTGGTAATCAATCAGATCAAAGGAGAGTGGGAAACTCTTCAGCCCGGTTTAATCCCATACAAAGATTATGCAAGGAGGTTGTCAACCTTCTTCAATAAAATTGAGTTTCATCATATTCCCCGAGAAGAAAATCAAATGGCAGATGCATCAGCCACTTTGTCCTCTATGATTGTTGTGAACTGGTGGAATAATGTGCCCAAAATTGATGTTATGCGCCTTGACAGACCCGCTCATGTGCTTTCAGCAGAAGAGGTCAAAGATGATAAGCTGTGGTATCATGATATCAAATTCTTTATTCAAAATCAAGAGTACCCACTTGGGCCATTGAACAAAGACAATAAAACTTTGAGAAGATTGGCCGGTAACTTCTTTTTGAATGATGACGTGTTGTATAAAAGAAATTTTGACATGGTCTTACTCAGATGCGTGGATAAACACGAAGAAGACTTGTTAATGAAAGAGATTCATGAAAGGTCCTTTGGTACCCATGCCAATGGACATACAATGGTGAAGAAAATGTTAAAGGCAGAATATTATTGGTTGACAATGGATTCTAATTGTTGCAAATATGTGAAGACATGTCGCAAATGTCAAATATATGCCGACAAGATTCATGTACCTCCAACTCTTCTCAACGTTCTTTCTTCTCCTTGGCTTTTCTCCATGTGGGGAATTGATATGATTGGAATGATTGAGCCCAAAGCTTCGAACGAACATTGTTTCATACTGGTGGCCATTGACTATTTTACCAAATGGGTTGAAGCAGCGTCATATGCCAATGTCACCAAGCAAGTGGTTGTCCAGTTTATCAAAAATTAGTTAATCTTCTGCTATGGTGTTCCAAGAAAGATCATCACTGATAATGGATCAAACTTGAACAACAAAATGATGAAAGAGATGTGTGCAGAGTTCAGAATTGAACACCATAAGTCTTCTCCTTACAGACCCAAGATGAACAGTGATGTCGAAGCTACAAACAAGAACATAAAGAAGATTATCAAAAAGGTGGTTGTGACTTATACAGACTGGCATGAGATGCCCTCTATTTTATGGTGGCCCGTATGTTGTCAAGAAATCCTTTTTTGGTGGTGCATTAATTCTTGCTACTATGATAATGATTCACAAATCGATCAACAACAAATAATCACAACTATTTTAATGCAAAGTAATACGGATAAGTCTATATCCAATGATAATTCACACAAAAATACAAGTGAGACCATTTGTCGAACACTTAGTGTGCGATCAATAATGTTTGGAATTCTACATGGTATTGTTGTAGAAATCCAATCACAACCAAATGGTTTGTGATCTACACAACAACACCAATTTCAAAATGTGTTCAAAATTATAATCCAAACAAAATTGATCAAATGATCAATGTATTCGACAATTTGCAAATTGAAAATGAGAGAGAGAGAGGGAGAGTACAAGGATTTGTTTAGGAAGTTTCCTAATCGACCTTGCTATGGGTACGTATGCCTTCAATTCGAATTCGAATTGAGATATTATGTTATATCTTACTTTGAAAATGTGTGAATACAAGAGATAAAGAAATCTAACCTTAAAAACCTTAGGTTTAATGTTGATTCTACCACCTCCAAAAACCTTGATCAAAGATTGATCAAGTGATCAACAATGCTGCTTTAATTCACCATTCTCATGCTACTTCTTTGAACGAAACCCCTTGTTCTTCAAAGCTTTCACTAGGTTGAATTAATTCCAAGTGCACACTTGTGGAAACCCAAGATTTACGAATACGATCCATTGTTCAACAATACTTATTTGCCTATGAACCTCCCGTTCTTCAAAGACTTCACTAGGTCGGATCTGGATTGCATAATCTTGTCCAAAACCTTCAAACCCTAATGAACTTGAAGGAAAACCCACCTTGTTCTTCTTATTTGATATCTTTAAAGTTCTCAACCAAATATCAACGGTACAAACAATATAACAGGACGTTATTAACCCTAATACAGATGGCACCCAATCAAAAAATTATTATGTGTAGTTTGATTGTGTGTATGCATGGAAGATAGATTGAAGATGATGAGAATGCTTTGAAATCCCGGTTTCATATAGGTTTTACTCACTAGAAACCTTACTAAACAATGATGCATGTATGAACTATTTATATGCATACATGTTTGGAGGAAAAAGGAATGCACATGACTTGGAAAAATTATGATTTTTTGAAAACATTTATCGTATGGGTCAACCTATCAAAGTCATGTGCCGACCTGTTTGACGCATAGGTCGACCTGTATAAGGTTATGTGTTGACCTGTGTATACCATGTGCTTCGTATGGGTCGATCTAAAGAGGCGACACATGAGTCAAAACCTACATGCTTCAATACTGCAACATGGGTGTCGGCCTATGGAATACATGTGTCGACCTATAGTAGAAATGTTTTTCCTATATGTCGACCTGTAGACGTATGTGTCGACCTATACTGTAAGTTTTCACAAAAAAACAATTTTCATGCATTATTTATGCATGAGACCTTTTCCAAGTTGTTTCCAAATGCTTTTATGCTTCCTAATGCAAAGATGCAAATAAAGAATCATAGGATACCACCCAATATATATTAACACTAAAGTATCCTAGTTTTGACATCATGCAAAATACATCTAATAAAAGTTCCACTCACATACTCCTCCTTTTTTATGATGGAAAAACTTGAGACCATGTGTTTCATTTTTTTAATGAAAGGCTCCCCCTGAATATATGCATCCTAACTTCATATTACTTCTCCCCGTTTAACAACATCAAAAAGAAACGAAGCAATCCATGAAAAGTATCTTAAATCACGCATAAACCAATATAACACACATAAGTCGTTTGCAAAGATAAAAACATCAATATGATATCACACATATAGAATGATTTTCATATTGAAAAAGAAGGTTAAACATAAATTCAAGCATATAAAGCAACAATAGAACATGATTTCCACAACTTATGCAAAATAACATAACATAAACATGAAAGATAAAGGACACAATGAAATCAAAAACTCTTGAGTTTCTACAAAAGTGACACGATTATGTGGCATATGCCTTTGATGCTTCTGAAATGTTGCACACGCATGTGATCTAGCAAGGAGTTGTTATCATGAACAAAGATGTTATCATGATAATGACACACAAAAAGAATTTTGCTAACATTATAAAATATTCAACCATATTTCATGCAAGAATGGATAACAAGCCAATGCACCAAAAGCATATTTCAAGCATATGGATAAATTTGCATAAAGTCACTATAAGCATATAATTGACATACATCAATAGAAATTTTTGGACGTGAACATTCATGAACTATTTCATACATCAAGAATATCAATTGTTTGGAACACAAGAAACATATAAAAGTAAAAGCTTACTTATAAAAGGGAGAAAAAGGAAAATGAAACAATATTACCTCTCTTATGAATTGATGAATGATGCACTTTTAAGTGATTGAACTTCCAAGGAAAGTTAGAGAAAAAATATATATAAAGTGCATGCAAAAAATCATGCTTAGGCAATATTTGAGATATCAAGTATCCCCAATTCCCTTTGAATATTAAAATATGGTTAGGTAGCAAAATGTTTTGTAAAGATATATGTAAGTTGATTTTTACTATTAACATGCTAAAATACGACTTCTCCTTTCTCAATATGGTCACATAGGAAGTGGTGATGGATCTCAATATGCTTAGTGCGAGAGTGTAGCACTAGATTTTTGGTTAGATTAATAGCACTGGTGTTATCGCACATAATAGGAATACGTTGTAGTTTAATATCAAAATCAAGTAGTTATTGTTTGAGCCGTAAAATTTGAACACAACAACTACCAGCCACAATGTATTCTGCCTCGGCAGTTGTCAAAGCAACGGAAACCCGTTTCTTACTATTCCAACATACTAAGGAATTTGAAAACATGTGACAAGTTTCACTAATACTCTTCCTATTAGATTTGCAACCGGAAAAATCGGAATCGGTATAACCAACCAAATCATAACCGCTTCCCTTAGAATACCAACGCCCATACTTAGAAGTACCATGAAGATACCTAAGAATACGTTTTACGGTTTTTTAATGAGATTCCTTAGGAGCCGATTGATAACGAGCGCACATACACACGCTAAACATAATATTCGACCTAGATGCAGTGAGATATAGAAGATAACTGATCATACCTCTATACTTCATGACTTCTACATCCTTACCATTTTCATTCCTTTCCAAGTTTTCATTTGCAGGCATCAGAGTATCAATTGACTTTGCATCTTCCATATCAAATCTCTTTAGTAAGACATTGCAATATTTGGTTTGACACATAAATATTCCTTCATTAAGTTGCTTAATTTGAAGCCCAAGGAGTAATCCAACTCCCCCATGAGACTCGTCTCAAACTCATCTTGCATAAGATTAGAAAACTCCTTAACAAGTTGCATATTAGTGGATCCAAAAATAATATCATCAACATAAACATGAACTTAAAGAGTATGCTTTACTTGATGCTTAATCAAAAGTGTAATATCTATCTTTCCCCTAGAGTACCTTTTATCAATCAAAAACTTACTAAGTCACTCATACCAAGACCTAGGTGCTTGTTTGAGACCATACAAAGCTTGCTTTAGTTTGTAAATATGATTAGGATACTCGTGACTTTCGAAACCGGGAGGTTGAGCTACATCCACTTCCTCATTAATATAGCCATTAAGGAACACACTTTTCATGCCCATTTGAAATAACTTGAAATATTATGAGCAAGCATAAGCTAGTAGAAGGGCGTATAGCCTCTAGGTGAGCAACCAGAGCATAAGTCTCCTCATAGTCAATGCTCTCCTATTGGTTATAACCTTGAGCCACTAGCCAGGCTTTATTTCTAGTTATCACTCAGTTTTTGTCGAGTTTGTTTCTAAACACCCATCTAGTGCCAATTACTCAATGATTTTTGGGATGAGGGACAAGGTCCCAAACATCATTCCTTTTAAATCGGTTTAGTTCATCTTGCATGGCCATAAGCCAATTCTCATCAAGTAATGCATCCTTAGTGGTTTTAGGTTCAACTTGCAAAGCGAATGCAAACTGATAACAAAAATTACTTACCTTGGAGCATGTTATCATGCCTTTTGTGATGTCTCCAAGAATTTTGTCGATAGGATGATATTTGGATGTTCTCCAAGTCAAAGGTAGTCAATCCACTACAACTGGACTTTTAACTTTCTCCTCTTTACAGTCTTTACCTTCTTCTTTCTTATGTTCCACCGCTTCAGGCTGATCAATTCCTTGTTCTAGTTCCTTGAGAATATCTTGTGAAGATACACCTACATCATGAAAAGAAATACCTTTCCCAAAAAATTTCGGGTAAGACCCATCAACGGTAACATGAACCGACTCTTCAACAACAAGTATCTTTTGGTATAAACCCAATAAGCTTTACTAGATTGTGAGTATTCGAGGAAGATACCCTCATTAGCTTTCACATCAAACTTACCTAGATTATCCTTTCCATTGTTCAAAACAAAACAAAAAACATTTGCATCCAAAAACATGAAGATGTGACACATTAGGTTTTCTACCCTTAAGCAATTCATAGGGGTTGTTGTCTAAAATAGGACATATTAGTATCCTATTCAAGACATAACATGTTGTGCTAATGGAATCAACCCAAAAATACTTAGGTAGATTGCCTTCAGTGAGTATAGCCCTAGGAAACTCCTCTAAAACATGATTTTTCCGCTCCACAACACCATTTTTTGTGGAGTTCTAGGAGCGGAGAAGTTATGCTGAATTACATGTTTGTCACAATACTTCTCAAAGGTATGATTTTCAAACTCACCTTTGTGATCGCTTCGGATAGTAACAATTTTCAAATTCATTTTATTTTGGGATAATCTAGAAAATTTCTTAAAAGCCGACAAAGTCAAATCTTTACTATACAAAAACATGACCCAAGAAAATCATGAGTAATCATCTACAATCACAAAACCATAATAGTTACCACTTATGCTCTTAGTCCGTGAGGGACTAAATAGATCCATATGAATAAGCTCAAGAGGCATCAAAGTGGAAACAATGTTTTTTCAATTTAAATGAGACTCTCGTTTACTTCCCCATTTGGCATGCATCACATAGATGATCTTTTGAAATTTTCATTTTTTGTAGACCGATTACTAAATCTGTTGAGGTCACTTTGTTTAGTAAATCAAAGTTGACATGAGATAGGCGTCTATGCCATAACCAAGAGTTTTCACTCATGGTAGCTAAACACTTAGTTCTAACCAAGGTTACATCATCTAAGTTAAGCATATAAGTGTTATTAACCCTCAATCCCTTAAACATACAATCCTTCTTCTCATTATGTTCGAACAAGCAACATGATTTGGTAAAAGTAACTTTAAATCCCTTGTCACATAGTTGATTAATGCTAGGTAGGTTATGTTTAAGATCCTCAACTAACATAACATCGGAGATAGTAGTAGATGAGGGGTTACCTACACAACTTTTCCAAGTATTGCTCCCATGTTGTTATCTCTGTAAGTAAGATAGACCTTCTTCTTTGGCACAAATTCAATGAATAGATATATGTCACCCATCATATGTCTTGAGCATCCACTATTGAGAAACCACATCTTCTCTATAGACTCAAGACATTCATCCTGTAGAATCAAACAAGGGAGATAGGTACCCAATTTTCATTGGGTCCTTGAGAGTGAGTGAAATCAATATTTCATTTGGGTAACCATTGAAAAGATCCGTTAGGAACAAAAAGTTTCTTCCTAAATTTGTGTTTTTCAATAGTGTGACCTTTCTTGCAATAATAGAGACAAAACAAGTTTTGATGAGATGTGTTTTTGCTATTGGACTCCTTTTTCACAAGTTTATGCTATTTATATGAATGGTTTAAATACCTTTCATTCTTTGATGGATCAATAGAAAATGAAATATTTGGTTGTAAAGCTTTGTCTAATTTGACTTGAAGAGCATTTATCTCCTTTTTTCAATCATGACAAATTCACAACCAAACCTAGAAGGTTTTTTATCCTCATTATTGTCACTTTGAATATCTATCATAGGTCTCTTAATATCTTCCAACTTCCTTTCAGATTCTAACACTTTATCTTCTAAGTGTAAAAAGACTTTTTCATGTTAAGCTAATTATTTAAAGGCATTTAAGGCCTCTCTATGAAGATCTTCAAAAGCTTTTTCATGTGAAGATAATTTTTTAAAGGCATTTAAGGCCTTTCTATTTTCCATAAGGAAAACCTGGGCCGATTCCGCACTTGAAGTAGAGCTTTCATCATTGAGGTATCACTTGCACTCTCCCAAGCAACATATGCTCTTCTAGACTTGCTAGATCTCTTATGATGGCCTTTATCTTTGTCTTTATTGATCTTAGGATATTACGGTATATAGTGACCAAATTTTCCACAATTATAGCAAGAACTTATAAGTTTACCTTTCTTATTCTCATCTTCCCTTGACACTTTTGCTACCCTTATAAACTTGGTTAAGTTCTTGTCGGAGTGCTTGACTCAAATCTTCCTTATGTACCTTTGGTATCTTTTGACAAACAATCCCATGTACCTTATGTACCTTTTCTACCCTTATTTCACAATCATTTTGATCAATATATGAGGTATTTGAGCTTGAAGTCTTTAGAGCAATAGACTTCTTCTCTTTAACCTTGTCTTTTCCTTTCTCATTTTTTACCATCTTCCCATGCTCTTTTTCATGTTTTTCTAAGCAAGCGAGTTCTTGCTCATGTTCTTCCAATTTTCCAAAAAAAATAGTGAGATCAAGTACTTTAAGATCATTTGTCTCTTTGATTGCGGTGACCTTGGGTTACTTGTAACATGATAAAATACAGCCCATATTGATTGCGGTGACCTTGGGTTGCTTGTCCCATAGTGAGATCAAGTACTTTAAGATCATTTGTCTCTTTAACCTTGTCTTTTCCTTTGATTGTGGTGACCTTGGGTTGCTTTTCCCTCATGGGTAACTTGTAACACGTCCCATATAGCCTTGACAGTTTCACAATGGGAAACACAATAAAATTCATCAACACCGAGTACGGATATGAGAATGTTTTATGCTTTCCAATCGTAACACGGTGATTTATTATCATTATCATTCCATTGATTTTCCGGTTTTTATACACGGACCCCTTCATCATTGGTCATAGTGATTTCATGAGGACCATTAATGATGACGTCACATACACCCTTATCAACCGAGTTGATATGGATACGCATACAAGCTTTCCAACAACCAGAATTTTCACCGATGGAAATTGGTGCTATATAGTATGCCCCTTTAGATTTGGTAACCATTATCTAATAAGAAAATATTAAGCAAGAAATGAATTGGAGCTCGTGATACCACTTGTTAGATGATAGGCCTAGATCTAGAGCGGGTGAATAGATCCTGAGTTAAAAAAATTTGACAAAAAATTAGTTTGAAACATTTATGGCACGGAAGCAAGTTACAAATATCCCAAATCAAAAATCGTCTAACCGAACCCGCTATCAAAAAGCTCAGATATGAATATTAAGGGCAACGGTATGATAATGATTCACAAATTGACCAACAACAACTAATCACAACTAGTTGAATGCAAAGTAATACGGATAAGTCTATCTCCAATGATAGTTCACACAAAAATACAAGTGAGATAATTTATCGAACACTTAGTGTGTGATCAATAATGTTTGGAGCTCTATATGGTATTGTTGTTCTAGAAGAGAGAGAGAGAGAGAGAGAGAGAGAGAGAGAGAGAGGGAGAGAGAAAGAGAGAGTACATAATGATTTGTTTAGGTAGTTCCCCAATTGACCTTGCTATAGGTACGTCTGCCCTCAATTTGAATTCGAATTGAGATATTATATTATATCTTACTTTTCAAATGTGTGAATACAAGAGATGAATAAATCTAAGCCTACAAACCCTAGGTTTGATGTTGATTTTATCACCTCAAAAAACCTTAGTCAAAGATTGATCAAGTAACCAACAATGTCGCTTCAATTCACTGTTATCACACTACTTCTTTGAATGAAACCCCTTGTTCTTTTAAGCTTTCACTAGTTTGAATTAGTTCTAAGCGTAAACTTGTTTAAACCCAAGATTTACGAATATGATCAACTGTTCAACATTACTCCTTTGCCCAAGAACCTCCCGTTCTTCAAAGACTTCACTAGGTCAGATCCGGATTGCATAATCTTGTCCAAAACCTTCAAACCCTAACGATCTTGAAGGAAACCCCCACCTTGCTCTTCTGATTTGATTTCCTCAAAGTTCTCAACCCAATTTAAATGGTAGAAACAACCTAATTGGATGTTATCAACCCTAATCTAGATGGCACCCAATCAAAAAATGATTATGTGTAGTTTGATTGTGTGTATGCATAGAAGAGAGATTGAAGATGATGAGAATGCTTTGAAATCGTGAATTCGTATAGGGTTTACTCACTTGAAACCTTACTAGACAATGATGCATGTATGAAGTATTTTTATACATGTATGTTTGGAGGCAAAACGAATGTACAAAACTTAGAAAAATTATGAATTTTTGAAAAATTTTGTCGCATAGGTCGACCTATGAAAGTCATGTGCTGACTTGCTTGACACATAGGTCAACTTGTATAAGGTCATGTGTCGACCTGTGTATACCATGTGCTACCTATGTGTCGACCTGAAGAGGCGACACATGATTCAAAACCTATAGGCTTCAATACTGCAGCATAGGTGTCGACCTATGGAGTGCATGCGTCGACCTATAGCAGAAATATTTTTTCTATAGGTCGAACTATATTGTAAGTTTTCACAACAAAACAATTCATGCATTTTTTATGCATGAGACCTTTTCCAAGTTGTTTCCAAATGCTTTTACACTTCCTAATGCAAATATGCACATAGAGAATCAGAGGATACTGTTCAATATACATTAATGCTAAAGTATCATAGTTTTGACATCATACAAAATACTTAAGAGAGGCTTAGAAGGTAATTCTCTAAAGTGTGGCATGGAGAGCGAGTCCCTTAAATGTTGCTTGAAGGGCAAGCCTCTCAAGCGAGGTTCCTAGGTAGAGTCTCTCAATCTTGGGAAAACATGAAATATTTAATGTTTCATTATGAAGAGTTTATCTTGGGAGGGCACAAACATTGTGAGCCACTGATTAAATTATGCAAGAAGTATTGGTTGTGGATGCTCTTCCTTTCACTAGTGTAACAGTAAATTCATGACCATTAAGCTATGGATAAACTTAACATCAATAAAACCAGAGTCGCCACCGCGCTTTTATTGTTTCCAAAGGAAAAGGGAAAAGTACGAACAAAACCCAAAGATAAGAAGTTTTCAAATCAAAACTAATAAAATGCCAGAGATTACAGGTAAGGGGTTGGTTACTCAGAGGGCAGGTGTTAGCATCCAAAGTGTCCTACGTACTCCTAAGGAGCCCTTTTTTATGTGTGTATGTGTTTTTGGTATAAAAAGATGTTTGCAACAAATAGAGGGTAGGGATGAGAAAAGAATTCATTGATTATATTTTTGTGTTTGACAAGACCTTCAGACTTGTGCCTACGTACCAACATAAAAATGAGGGACCAAAACCTCGTAGTTCGTGGTAACAATTTGAAAATGAGTGGATTGTTTTTAATAAAAAATTAAGTTTAAAAGAGGCACAAAGGGGCCTAAGAATTTGAACGAGTGCTAGTTCTTTTTGTCTTTTGAAATTTTAAGTCAATATGATTAGATTCATTTACAAGTTTGATTTAAGAAAAGAGTTTAAAAATGCAATGGCATAAGGCCAAAGTTTCTAATTAGAAAAAATGTCTAAGTTTGAAATAACAAGCAGAGAAGGTTTTGAAACGGGGGAGATTTGAAATTTAAGAAGTGGGAGGAGATGAAGAGACTAATCCTAAGCATAAAATTAAAAGTTAAGAGTTGAAAAGGTCTGACCCATGGGATGCAATCCAACAGACAAGAATGTCATATAGAAAACCCACTTTCCCTTTGGACTTTTGAATCAAGTAATAATCAGCAAACACTTGGCAATATAAAGAGCAAGGCATTAAATAAATATGACTATATCCAAGCCAACAAAGCCACAACTAACAGTCTTCTTTGTCTTCTCATGTATCAGATGAAACACTTCTTGATTTTTGCTCAGAATAAGGTGTAGCATGAGACCAAAATAACTGTTGTATCAAGACCATGTAGCAGATGAATTCAAGTGGATCCCAATACTTGCATTAGATGAAAGCTCAAATCATAATAACTTGATCTTATAAATGTTGGCATTGGCCAAGTCCTTTTGCATGGGGAATGTTGCATAATTCTAAGTCCAAAAGCTCAGATCAAACCCAACAGTTCATACAAACTTTTTTTAAGTTTTTTTGTTGTTTATTAAGTATTTTAAGGTCCTAAGACCACAAACACAAACAAGATACACAAACAAATATATACAATCACAATATATGACTCAAATGAGCAAAGTGAAAATGACATAAACATAAACAAATTAAATGCTATGTAAATGACAAATGAATGGTAAATGACTTGAAATTAAATTGCATAAGGTAAATGACTTGAAAATAAAAGCAATATTAATACAAGTTAGTCAAATGTTAGTTGATTAGATGTTAGTGATGTTTTGCTTTTCAATTGATTAAGTCGTTCTTTGGAAAACACTGAACCCTCTATTCACAAGCATGGATCCTTGAACCAAGACATCTTCCATAGGAAGGAAAAAAGGCCAAATTTCCCTACAATACCATGAAAGTAGGGAGACTTACAATCCCACTTATTAGAATGATATGCTTTCAGGGTCGAAATTTAGCTCTATGTTAAGCAATCATAATTGGACTTATGTAGAAGTCACAACCATCTGAGGCGGGGCAATAGAAATTTAGGTGCTAATGCATGTTAAAGATTTGGTATAATGAACCAAACTCCTAAAACATACAACACACTAAAAGAAAAAGATCAAAGGGATGAACCTATCTCATCCATACTTGTATTGGTTCATCTAACACAAAGTTATTGATGAACAAATTAGCCTTAGGATGTTGAGATTTCATTGGTCAATGAAAGGGATGGGAAAGAATGGGATTTGAAGATGCAGAGGGAGGGGAGATGAGAGAAACACAAATTGATCATGGGAGGAATTTTATCAAATTAAAATCATCCATTCATTTTGGGAGATGAAATGTACATTTCATTAATCCCCTAAATCCAATGATTTTAACTCAACAAAAGTCAAACCAACCTTGACCAAGGCCCAAACACATAGTCAAACATCACGAGTCAATAAAAATGGCTCAACATGATTTCTATACAATTAATCAATTAAAAAATCAAATTAAAAATGACTTTAAATTCAATTTAATTTGGCCAAAACCTAAACTTCTTCAAAACACCAAATAAATGGCCAAGATATTTATCCTAGGTCAATGAAGGTCAAAGGACCTTGGACAAAAAATTTCATGAGTTTTGAAAATTCAGAAGTATTTTAAAACAATTTAAAATATGCACAAAAACAATTAATTCATGAGAAATACCAAGATTAATCAAAAAAATCATTTTAATTCAGAAAATGAAAGAGAAAAATATTTAAATATTTTTGGTGAAAATCCCCTATTTTTTGGATTAAAAATGAAATTAATATGAATTAATCAAAATAACACGATTAAATTAAAACTCAGAAAATATGGAAAATCAGGGGCCATTAGATCTCCCTCATTAATTGAGGTGGCAGATCTGATGGCCAAACGCGCGCGTTCCATCATGCACCAAGTCAAATGCGATGTACGTGTGGTAATCCGAAACAAGGGCTAAGCTTGAAATATTTTGAATGGATCCTGTGGTTGAGAGGTGTGACAACACATCACCGGAGTTAGGGCTCCGGTCTTCTTCTCCGATGGACCTCACCGGACTGGTCCACCATCAACCATCACCAAAATGAAAAAAAAAGACATGGATTTAAAGAAAAATACTCCGGAGCTCGAATTTGGCCTCAATTTTCTCCAATTCCAAGTATATAAAAATTACAGGGATTTGAATTTTGAGGATCATGAACCGAGTTGCTTCGATTTGACCTCAAAGCAACTCAATCTTGTTGCCTACATTGGTAGGACTTCAACCAACCAAAAATCACAAAGAATGGTGAAGAATTGAGAGAGAATCGAAGAGATGAAGTTTCTGAAAATTTACCTTCGAGTTGGTTCAAATTCAGTTGGTCTTGATCTGGATTTGCTTGCTTTCTCTTCCTCTTGCTTGTAGAAACCAATTGAGATGAAAAGGGATGTGAATTTATGGAGTTTGAACTTCCAAATAGAAGGTGAAGTTCAAGATCGACTTCAAGAGAAATCTTCAGAAATTCTATGGAAATGAGGGTTTGGATCAGTCTAGCAAAGCTTGGGTAAGGTGTTCATGAAGTTCTGAACTCATTGCTCATGTATTTATAACCAATCCCATTGCTTTCTACACACTTTCATTTCAACGTTCAAAAACAGAAACCTTCATCATGAGCTTGCATGGGCATGTGCAAAGCCCAAAGAATGATTGGAAAAGGTCCAAAATTTTGCACATGTCATGCTGAAGGTGTTGCATTAAGCCATGCATTGTTGAATTGAATTGGATCGTGAAATTCTCCCAAATGGTACTTCATATTTCACCCATGTGCAAGTCCTTCAATCTTTATCCAAATGCAATGATCTTGGACTTTTTCGAAAGTTGAGATCAAGGGGAACAACTTTCATGTTGAACACGTTTTCATTTGAATCTTGGATCATGATGAATTTTGAGGTGGAAGTTTGGAAAATCAAACATATTTGAAAATTTTCTAAGTACCAAGCCATATGTTCACTTCTTCCACCTTGAATAACTTTTTCTATGAACTTCAAATGAAAACCGTTCCTTCATAAAAGTTGTAGCTCTTTCAAACCTATTAAATTTGGTCACCAATTTGACCCAATTTGGATTTGTCATGAAGGAGTTATGAATTTTATAAGTTGAGGAAAATCACTTGTTCAATGGTAATGGTCGAAAATGACCTATAATGTTTCCTCTTTGCACATGCATTTTAAAGTTGAATTTGAACTTCCTCCGAATATAAAAGTTGAATTAGATATCTTGAATTTGATCATGGAATTTTAATGGCTTTCATATCATAAAAATTGAGCAAGTTATGGTCTTGAGAAGTTGACCTCTAAACTAGGGTTCAGACAAAATGACATATACTCTTTCATCATAAAAAATGACTTTCCAAGAAAAACTAGACCTCTACTTCAACATGAAAGTTGTTTGTAATGTCATTTTGAGTAAAGTTTCTCTTGGAATAATTTTCATATGACAAAAATTGTAGGAGATAGGGTCTAGGGAACCCCAGTTTTGACTAGTTTACTTATCTCTGGTCAACCACCATGAACCATCTTGCTAGCTTGACATTCTTTTGATTTTTGGGACTCATGGAGGATCATAAATGTGTAGGATGATTAAATATGAAGTATCCCTTTAAATATTTAATCATATGTTGAAGAAACTTGTTGAAGAAGTCACACAAGATACCTAGATGAATTAGGATTTCCAAGGCAAATAATCTCCAAACTCTTGAGGAATTCTTGATCAAAATGACATGTTAAGATCATGGGGATCCATATATGATGCTTAGAGCCAATGTGAACCATTTCTTGATTGAGTTCTTTGCATTGAGGGCCTCAAACCCTAGATATGAGCTTGATGAAGCATAAGTGAGCACACACACTACCTACAAAAGAGTTAAAATATACATTGACATATTTTTGGCATTTTGGTTAGTAAATAATGAAAAACAAAGTATGATTCAATCAAAATTATGCTTGGTAATCTCTCCCAATGCAAACCCAATGGATGAGGGGTAAGGAGGATGTCAAGGTGTGATCCCAATGCCAATGCATATGATGAGATAGCATGAGAGATCTTAGGGTCAAAATTGGGGTCGTATAACTAGCAGACGCAAATTACTACCTGCTAATAATATCCTACTCAACCTAGATGTATGCATCCTATAAATATACGATTCACGATTTTTATTCCCATTTAGGGATCAATACATCATCCTTACTTCCAAGTTAAGCTTCTTTAATATTTGGAGAATGGGATAGTTTATTTTTAACTTTACCTTGTGCCCCTAAAAATAATGCCTCGGTTTTCTCGTTGTTATAACTATTGAAATTCTAGTTATCAGACTTTAGATGTCACACGGGTTGTTATGACATCCAATTCTGCACAGACAAGAATCATGCAGAACTTAACAGTAAGTGCAGTAAATAACACAAGTAATTGTTTACCCAGTTCAGTCCAACATGACCTACATCTGGGGGCTACCAAGCCAGGGAGGAAATCCACTATCAGTAGTATTAATTCAAAGCTAAACTCACCCGTTTACAACTTGTCACTTAATCCCTACCCAATGCAATTTCAAACTTACTCTAAGATCAGAGTTCCTACTCACTCCCCCTCAATCACCTCAGTGATTACTACCTTTAATCAATATTAAAGACACTTTTGAAGTCACACTTCAAACAACTCTTGATTGTGCTTAACAGCTTTAATCAAGATACACAGCACTCACGCTTAAAAGCTTTGAGCGACACAACACTTACAACTCAATGAACACCCTATACCAAAACAATCATCAACGTGATAATGGCTTGGCTTACAAGATATGTCTAATACAAGACTCACAAAAATACAGCAGTGAAGTATGATGGACACACTTAATCTTCACACCTCAAAATCCCCAAAAACTGAATGAAGGAACGACTTCCTTTTATATTGCAGTACCTGGGCTTTTGCACTTGTATTCTCCTGAATTTAAGGTCACGCGAGTTCCCATAAATTCAATATCTAGGTTACTAACAAATAGGCTATTTGTTAGGTTCATTAAATGTAGCTTGGTTGTTGATTTCCTGGTTTTTCTCTAAGCTGTTGAATCCCTGAAGAATAGCCTGAGAAAAAGCTGAAACAGAAAACTGAACAACCTACAATATAGCATATGCTGTCAGGAATGAATGTCACGACATTCAGCTTGACATCAAGGATCATATGCTGAGTCTGTTTTTCCAAAAAACAGACTGTACAATTTTGCTGACCTGTACATGACCAAAAGGACCATACTACAGTAACAACTTACATTAATAAATGTCAAAGTATCCAATTTGACATTTACACATTTGGCCTTAAGTTAGTTCTGTTATCCTCTTGAAGAACAAACTAAGAAACATACTGAAGTGTAGCAGAACACCACTCTGTCTATTATTCAGTATATATTATCCATGATGAATGTCATAACATCCAGTTTGACATTCATACAGTAGGCCTTATGCCAGGTCTGGTTCTTCCTTGATAACCAGACTGCAAATGAATACTGAGCTCTAACAGAACACCAACTGTTCTATTCCTCAGTATCTACTGACAGGGATGAATGTCACAGTCTCCAGTTTGACATTCAATAAATCCTGTATTAGCTAATCCTGCAGTAACTACTCAAGTGTGTCATGACATCAGTCAAGACATCAGAGTACAGTTAGATATTCTAACCTACAATGCAGTCACACATACACACCATGTCATGACATCAGTCAAGACATTAGAATCGAGCTAGTGTTTTACCATATAATGCAGCCAATTAAACACCTACAAACTCCCCCTTTGGCAAATTTTTGGCTAAAACACTTTGATCCCCATAACAGAGTTCATAGCAGCGGAATCACACATCTAGCAGGAAATAAACCTAGCTAATACACTCAGAGTGGCAGCACACTCACATACATGGAAGTTAAATAAGAACTTCACAAAGCAGCACACATACAGAAGTTAAATAAAAACTTTAACACACATCAGCTGCAGGGGAGGAATCTTCGAATCTGTCATGAACGTCTGTTTTCACAGACCAATCTGTTGTCTGGGGTATCACCTGTTACTCCCCCTTTTTGTCACAAATATTGCCAAAGCCAACAACATAAACAGAAAAAAATGACAGACTTACAGACTTCGTTTTACTTCACAGTTTCAACCAAGTTAGTACCCACTTGATCTTGCTTCACAGCTTTGATCAAGTAATCACCCACTTTTGCTTGACTGTAGGTACAACCATATCAGATGCCATGACTTTGTTTCTGACATCCAGAACCCCTCCTGCATGAACAGCGTCCTTGAATTCCTACAGGTGCATAGGTCTTCTCACGTTAGGGTGTCTCCTTACCCTCTTGTTGCAAGTGGTAAAGCTATGATCTGTTGACCAATCAGAACATAGTTCCAATAAATACATTCTAAGCATCAGTGATTTCTATAAGGTCTCAGAGAGACATATTCCCAGTTTGCCCCTTAAGTTTTCAAACTGAGTAGCATCCAGAGCCTTTGTAAATATGTCAGCCAGTTGAAGTTCAGTGGCTACATGTTCCAAAGTAATCACCTTGTCTTCCACCAGATCTCTGATGAAGTGGTGTCTAATGTCAATATGTTTGGTCCTACTGTGTTGGATGGATTCTTGGAGATATTGATGGCACTGAGATTATCACAGAACAATGTCATGACATTTTGAGTGACATTGTACTCAGTGAGCATCTGTTTCATCCAAACCAGTTGGGAACAGCTGCTTCCAGCAGCTATGTATTCAGCCTCTGCAGTGGACAAAGATACACAATTCTGCTTCTTGCTGAACCAAGATATGAGATTGTCTCCCAAGAAGAAACATCCTCCTTATGTGCTTTTTCTATCATCAGCACTCCCAGCCCAGTCAGCATCACAGTACCCAGATAGGACAGGCTCAGACCCATGTGAGTACAGCATTCCATAGTCACAAGTCCCATTGATGTACTTGAGAATCCTTTTGACTTGATTCAAGTGGCTCATCTTAGGCTCTGCTTGGTATCTCTCACACACTCCAACTGCATAAGAGATGTCAGGTCTACTTGCAGTTAGATATAGTAGACTGCTTATCATGCTTCTATACAAGCATTGATCAACACTAGGCCCTACATCATCTTTGGTTAACTTCAGATAAGTAGGAGCAGGAGTCCTTTTGTGCCTAGCATTATCCATACCAAACTTCTTAACGATGTTTTTGGCATACTTGCTTTGGGAGAGGAACATAGAGTCCTCCATTTGGTTGACTTGCATTCCAAGAAAGTAGGTTAGTTCCCCAACCAGACTCATTTCAAACTCAGATTGCATCTGTTGAACAAAATGTGATACCATTTGTTCTGACATACCACCAAAGACTATATCATCCACATAGATTTGAGCAATCATGATTTTTCCGTCTTCATCCTTCACGAACAAGGTTTTATCTATTCCACCTTTTCTGTATCCATTTGAGGTCAGAAATTCGATCAACCTTTCATACCATGCTCTAGGTGCTTGTTTCAACCCATACAGGGCTTTCCTCAACTTGTATACATGCTTAGGTTGGTTAGGATCACAGAACCCTTTAGGTTGTTCCATATAGACTTCTTCATTCAAGTAGCCATTCAATAATGCAATCTTCACATCCATTTGGAATAGTTTAAACTTCAGAATGCATGCTATCCCTAACAATAATCTGATGGACTCAAGCCTAGCCACAGGAGCAAATGTCTCATCAAAATCAACCCCTTCAACTTGAGTGTATCCTTGAGCTACTAGTCTTGCTTTATTCCTAGTAATTACTCCTTTCTCATCAGATTTGTTTTTGTAGATCCACTTGGTACCAATGATGTTGGTCCCTTCAGGTCCAGGGACTAGCTCCCATACTTCATTTCTTTTGAACTGCTCAAGTTCCTCTTGCATGGCATTGATCCAGTTCTCGTCAGTCAGGGCTTCTTTCACATTCTTTGGTTCAACCTTGGATACAAAGCAGGAATTTGAGCTTATTCCCCGTGACCTGGTAGTCACACCACTAGTAGGATCCCCTGTGATAAGATCCTTAGGGTGGTCTTTCTGAATTCTGATAGATGGAATTTTGGTGGTTGCATCTACTTCACATTCAGGAGGAGGTTCCTGTACTTCTTCAGACTTGATTGGAATGTCAGTTGAACTGTCAAGGAATGTTTCAACATCCTCTATGACATCGATCCCTTCCTCTTTATCATCCACAATAACATTTATGGATTCCATCAGGACATTGGTCCTGTAGTTGAACACTCTGTAGGCTCTGCTGTTAGTGGAGTATCCTAGAAATATACCCTCATCACTTTTGGGATCCAGCTTCCTTCTCTGTTCACGATCTGTGAGAATGTAGCATTTACTTCCAAAGATATGAAAGTACTTCACTGTGGGTTTTCTGCCTTTCAATATTTCATATAGAGTGGAGGAGGTTCCTTTTCTCAAGGTGACTCTGTTGTGAACATAGCACGCGGTATTCATTGCTTCAGCCCAAAAGTGCATGGGGAGCTTCTTTGCATGAATCATTGCTCTGGCAGATTCTTGAATAGTTCTATTTTTTCTTTCAACTATCCCATTCTGCTGGGGAGTTATAGGGGAGGAAAACTCATGACTTATTCCTTCAGACGAGCAAAACTCATCAAACTTGGATTTCTTGAACTCCGTACCATGATCACTCCTAATCCGGACCACACAACTGTCCTTTTCCCTTTGAAGTCTGATGCACAGGTCTTTGAAGACATCAAATGTATCTGACTTCTCTCTGATGAAGCTTATCCACATGTATATGGAATGGTCATCAACCACCACGTAGGCATATCTCTTCCCACCAAGACTTTCAACCTGCATATGTCCCATTAAGTCCATATGCAACAGTTCCAGAACTCTGGAAGTTGTAGGATGTCCCAGCTTCGGATGTGACATCTTGGTTTGCTTGCCCACCTGGCATTCTCCACAGACTCTTCCTTCATCAATAAGCATCTTTGGGATCCCTCTGACTACTTCCTTGGATATAATCTTCTTCATTCCCCGTAAGTGGAGATGTCTAAGTCGTCTATGCCACAGTTTCACCTCCTGTTCTTCCTTGGCTGAGGAGCATATTGTTGAAAAGTTAGAGACTTTAGGTTCCCATAGATAACAGTTATCTTTGGACCTGGTTCCTCTCATAACTTCCTGATTGTCACCATTTGTCACAGTGCACAGCTCCCTAGTAAACTGAACATAGAATCCTTGATCACACAGCTGGCTTATGCTTATGAGATTTGCAGTTAGTCCTCTTACTAACAGTACATTATTCAGTTTTGGAACTCCATAGCAGTCCAGCTTGCCCACACCTTTTATTTTTCCTTTGGCACCATCACCAAAGGTCACATAGCTGGTAGTGTGAGGTTGAATATCCACCAGTAGATTTTCCATACCAGTCATATGTCTTGAGCATCCACTGTCAAAGTACCAGTCTTCTCTGGTAGAAGCCCTTAGAGTTGTGTGTGCTAACCTAGCATACCATTGTTGCTTCTTGCTGGGGACATAGCGCTTATATGTCTTATGCTTAGGCCTGACATGCGAGGCTTGGTTAGGGAAACCATGAATCCAGTAGCAGAAGGCTTTGATATGTCCAAGCCTACCATAGTGGTGACACCTCCACTCCTGGAATTTCCTCTTCTGATGATTATTCATCCTAGTTCCCCGATGTTGAGACATTGGCTTTGACTTCCGCTTGAACTTCTGAACTTTAGCCTTTGGGCGTTTGTGTTCAGCTGAGGATCTTTTCCCAAATCCTAGGCCAGATTTGGTTCCAGACTTTTGTCCCACCTTTAGAATTTCTTCCAAGGTGTCAGTTCCCTTGTTCATCATTCTGATGGATTTAGTCATCTGATTCAGCTTGGAGTTCAGCAAGGCTATCTCACCATTTAGACCCTCTATGGCTGTCAGATGCTTCTGTCTCTCATCTTCCAGTTCCTTGATGAGTTTCTTCTGCTTTTCTCCTTGTGCACGGACTTCTGCACTGGTGGTACACAGCTTCTTATAGGCTGCAGCAAGTTCATCAAAGGTCAGTTCATCTGCACTTGAGTCATCATCAGAGGCACAAACACTGGTTAGTGCAGTGACATGTTTGGCAGATTCTCCTTCAGATTCACTTTCAGAATCTCCTTCAGACCATGTGATAGTTAGCCCCTTCTTTTGCATCTTGAGATAGGTAGGGCATTCAGCTCTGACGTGTCCATACCCTTCACAACCATGACACTGGATTCCCTTGACTTGGTTGAGCTTTTCTTCAGAAGTTGATCTTTTCCTGATGTCAGATGGGATGTTCTTGACATTAGGTCTCCCTCTTTGATCAATCTTCTTCACGAACTTGTTGAACTGTCTGCCAAGCATGGATAAAGCTTCTGATATACTTTCATCACCTTCAGTATATCCTGCTTCTGACTCCTCTTCAGCATTAGATACAAAAGCTATGCTTTTGTTCTTCTTTTCAGCATTCTCACACAAGCCCATTTCAAAGGTTTGGAGAGAACCAATGAGCTCATCCACCTTCATATTGCAGATGTCCTGTGCCTCCTCTATGGCTGTGACCTTCATAGCAAATCTCTTAGGCAAGGACCTGAGAATCTTTCTTACAAGTTTCTCTTCAGCCATTTTCTCACCTAGTCCACTAGAGGTGTTTGCAATTTCAAGAATATTCATGTGAAAGTCATGAATAGTCTCATCCTCTTTCATCCTCAGATTTTCAAACTTGGTGGTTAGCATCTGAAGTTTGGACATCTTCACTTTGGAAGTACCTTCATGAGTTACCTTGAGGGTATCCCAAACTTCCTTAGCTAGTTCACAGTGGTGCACCAGCCTGAAGATGTTCTTACTGATTCCATTGAACAATGCATTCAAGGCCTTGGAGTTTCCAAGAGCTAATGCCTCTTGCTCCTTGTCCCACTCTTCTTCAGGAATCTGCACACTGACTCCATCTTCACCTGTCCTCATTGGATGTTCCCATCCTTTGTTGACAGCTCTCCAGACTTTGCTATCTAGAGACCTTAAGAAGGCTATCATACGAGGCTTCCAGTCATCATAATTAGAGCCATCCAACATGGGTGGTCTATTTGAGTGTCCTATATCCTTGTCCATGGTACTAGAAAGTAACTTCCCTAGATCTCACCCAGAAATTCACAGGCTGGGTGCCTGCTCTGATGCCAATTGAAATTCTAGTTATCAGACTTTAGATATCACACGGGTTGTTATGACATCCAATTCTGCACAGACAAGAATTATGCAGAACTTAACAGTAAGTGCAGTAAATAACACAAGTAATTGTTTACCCAGTTCAGTCCAACATGACCTACATCTGGGGGCTACCAAGCCAGGGAGGAAATCCACTATCAGTAGTATTAATTCAAAGCTAAACTCACCCGTTTACAACTTGTCACTTAATCCCTACCCAATGCAATTTCAATCTTACTCTAAGATCAGAGTTCCTACTCACTCCCCCTCAATCACCTCAGTGATTACTACCTTTAATCAATATTAAAGACACTTTTGAAGTCACACTTCAAACAACTCTTGATTGTGCTTAACAGCTTTAATCAAGATACACAGCACTCACGCTTAAAAGCTTTGAGCGACACAACACTTACAACTCAATGAACACCCTATACCAAAACAATCATCAACGTGATAATGGTTTGGCTTACAAGATATGTCTAATACAAGACTCACAAAAATACAGCAGTGAAGTATGATGGACACACTTAATCTTCACGCCTCAAAATCCCCAAAAACTGAATGAAGGAACGACTTCCTTTTATATTGCAGTACCTGGGCTTTTGCACTTGTATTCTCCTGAATTTAAGGTCACGCGAGTTCCTATAAATTCAATATCTAGGTTACTAACAAATAGGCTATTTGTTAGGTTCATTAAATGTAGCTTGGTCGTTGATTTCCTGGCTTTTCTCTAAGCTGTTGAATCCCTGAAGAATAGCCTGAGAAAAAGCTGAAACAGAAAACTGAACAACCTACAATATAGCATATGCTGTCAGGAATGAATGTCACGACATTCAGCTTGACATCAAGGATCATATGCTGAGTCTGTTTTTCCAAAAAAATAGACTGTACAATTTTGCTGACCTGTACATGACCAAAAGGACCATACTACAGTAACAGCTTACATTAATAAATGTCAAAGTATCCAATTTGACATTTACACATTTGGCCTTAAGTTAGTTCTGTTATCCTCTTGAAGAACAAACTAAGAAACATACTGAAGTGTAGCAGAACACCACTCTGTCTATTATTCAGTATATACTGTCCATGATGAATGTCATAACATCCAGTTTGACATTCATACAGTAGGCCTTATGCCAGGTCTGGTTCTTCCTTGATAACCAGACTGCAAATGAATACTGAGCTCTAACAGAACACCAATTGTTCTATTCCTCAGTAGCTGTTGACAGGGATGAATGTCACAGTCTCCAGTTTGACATTCAATAAATCATGTATTAGCTAATCCTGCAGTAACTACTCAAGTGTGTCATGACATCAGTCAAGACATCAGAGTACAGTTAGATATTCTAACCTACAATGCAGTCACACATACACACCATGTCATGACATCAGTCAAGACATTAGAATCCAGCTAGTGTTTTACCATATAATGCAGCCAATTAAACACCTACAACTATTTCCAACACCAACCTCTCTATTTTTTTGTACTTTAGCTATGCACCCTTAAACATGTTGCTGACAAAATAAATTGGCTATGCATTGTTATATTTCTCTTAGACTAGCACATAACTCATTACCCTGTTTGTTATAGATAAATATAGGATAGTGGTGCACCATTTAATGGGTGCCTCAATACTGGCATAGTGGCCAGAAAGGTCTTCAACCTCGTGAATGCTTCTTCACACTCACCCGTCCACTCAAACTTCTCATTATTTCTTAGGGTGGTAAATAAATGAAAAACCTTGTAACCTATACTGGAAATAAATTTAGAGTGGACGACCAATCGTCATGTTTATTACGGTAGGACTCCTCATGATGATAAATGTATTCCATTATTGGGGTTTACCTCTACCCCTTTTCTAGTTAACATGAAACTTAGAAACATTCCCTCATAACCCCTGAAGGAGAATTTAGTGAGGTTTATTTGTATGTTATACTTTTTGAATGCGTTCAAGATGTCTTTAAGGTTGTTACAGTGATTTTATTCCTCCGAGGTCTTCACAACCATGTTGTCTATATAGACTTTAAGGTTATTCCATATTAAACCTGAGAAAACGGAATCCATCAATGTCTAGTATGTGGCACCTATGTTTTTATGGTTGAAAAGCATAACCTCATAATAATAGTTGCAGTTTTTGGACATGAATTTATTTTTGGGCGCATCAAGGGGGTCCATCTTATATCGAAGACCACCATGATCAAAATTCTGTCGAAGTATCTAATGAAGAGTATATTATTTTTCTAACCCTTTGGCTTTCGTACTATGTCTTTTGTCCTGGCTCTTTACAAATAGCCAAGAGTTACATAAGTCTGGCGATCGAAATCCATGAAGGTCGACAAGTTTCCTTAGGTAAGCTTTTGCTAGCTTCCTATACCATTCTCTAGGGCTTGCGACCCTAAAATTTAAATATCTCCATTCTACTCCAAAGTCCCTGAACTTGTCTGGCCCTATGTGGTTGCTGCAACATTGGTTAAACACCAGCTTCGAGTACCAGTTGGGTTATCTGGTGTCGGAGCGCATAATACGTTTGAACCAGGATTGACCAGTCGAAGGCGCAAGACTCGCCTTAATGACATGTCAGGAAGCTCCCAACAAACACCTCTTTATGAAGTATCTCAATATGTTTATCGAGGACAATTCCTTTGTTCCAGGTATGGCCCCATTTGTGGATCGAAGCTTTGGCCTAAAATGGTTTAAAAATCCTTTTCCTGGTGATTCCCCTCAAGTTGCAGCACAATCGAGTGTTGTGTGGAGGGAATTTTTGACTCCTACACTGTTGTCCTTCAAGATAGAGGCAGGGTTAAAAGGATATAGTTTTATGAGCTACCAACCCAACTTGGTGGCTCACCAATTTGGCCTTAGCCAGATGTTACCAAAGTATTTGGTGTTACATTCGACTGACATTGTATGGGTTGGTCGATTACTGAACGCTGAAGGCCATAAAGCTTGCATTAGATTTCACAAGTCTACTCAGCGCCTCGAATTACCAGTTTTCAAATTCCAATAATCCTTCTTGACAACCAAAGACTTCGACGAGTGGTGGTCCGACTAGCAACGTCAATGTTTTCCAAGTGCACTTTTCCTTCAACACATGACAGATGCTTTACTCTCGCTGGAGACACACCTACTCCACCGCCGACTACTGACGCTCCCGATAAAACAATCCAAATTATCAATGCTGATGAGGCTTAAACAAAGAAGGTACCCATTATTCCTTCTCATTTTCCTTCTATGGAAAGAAAAAAGTAACAACTTCTTTTTCTCTGTTTCCATCTTCTAGGTTCGAAAGAGGGTTCCAGCAGCTAAGGTATCCCCATGCAAACCTTCAAAAAGACAAAAGGCGCCCTCGACTCTGAAACCAAAGGTACTTCATGTCTTAAAGTTTCATGAGGTTTTAAAATTCAGTCACCCTCTCATGTATCTTGTGACTTAGGTGGTTCTTGAAGAGGTGCCTTTTGTCGGCAGTGAAGACTCTAGTGGCAGCGCCCATTCACATATTTTTCCTACATCAAAGGCGCCATCAGCTACTCCGCCTACTCCGGCCCAAAAAACGAAAGTTCCAAACAACAAACCTCCTTCAAGAATCACTTTTTAGACTGCAAAGACCTCAGTTCCTGATGATCTTACTGAAGTCTTTGCGCCTTGTCGCATCCGCGAAAAACAACCGGCGGGCTAAAACAAAACAACACAGAGCCGCCACCGTGCGTTATTTATCCCAAAGAGGGAAAGGAAACGCTCGAAGTAAACCTGGGAAAAGCATGGTCTCGCGACCAAAGAGAATGGGATCGGGAGTCGGTTATGCGAAGGGAAGGTAATAGCACCCCTACGCATCCGTCGTACTCGACGGGATCCACGCTCAAACGATAGAAAAAGGTTGCTAAAACAAACATCACACACACACACTGAAGACAACACAGGTGGGAGAAGAGGAGAGGGCTCGCTAGGATATCGCATCCTATGCCTACGTATCTCGTCTGGAACGAGAATCAGAGCTGTCGTAGTTCAGCTCACGCACGCTGAAACAAACACAGGCAAACTTGGAACCCGAACGCCAATCGCTGGAATTACATCGGCTTCCGAACCAAACAAACACAATCAGGATACGTACAGCCAATCGCTGGGCTTACATCCATATCCTGACACACAAGAGAATTAACAAGCAAACACACACAAAAAGAAAAAAAGTGCCCGGAGAGACCTCGCACGGCCTCCTGCCTACGTACCTCATCTGGTATGAGGATCAGGGCGACGTAGTTCCCCTGAACGGGAAAGAAATTCCAACCAGATACAAAGGGAGACACACTACTAGGGAGCTGGACTCGAGCCTAGGTGTTATCATGCATCATTGCTCTATGTTATGGTTTCTACCTACTCGCACAACAGCAAGCTAATCCTAACCAGGAAGAAGCAAAGCATGCAAGCATAAACAAAACAAATCAAACATTCACAAGTAGCACACACTATATCCAGTCAAAAAATGGGCTCAAACAAAGGGTCAGACTGCCAAGGCAAGTCATCTGTACAAGGGTGGTGTTAGCTCTTAACCCTGACATTGAGAGTCAGGGTGAAGCCAGATGAAAGGTGAGTGAAGATTAGACTTCACAGCTCTTATCCCTGGCCAGGGAGAGCTTCAGACAAAGGAGTGTGGGTTCAGGAAGTGGGAACCCTTCTACACTCATGACTCTGACTTGACTGTACAACTGTACAAGATCTTGGGTTAATGTCCCAATGCATCAACACAGTGGTGTGAGCAGAGGGACGACTCAACAAGAATAGCGGGAGATAGATTGCATATCTCTCTTATCCGCCAATTGCCTTAATCAAGGTCTTTTCCTGCTTGGGGACAAAAATAAACAATCACAATCATCGCCTCTTAAGGAGGACTTCAGACAGTTGCCTGGCTAAATAACAAGCCAGGTCTTCCAGACTACATGGAGACAAGAGAGTCTACCTCAATTGGTTTATACAACCAAGCAGCAGCACAGCAAGTTCTTAAAGAACTAAAGCGACTATGGTACCTGAAATCAATCTAATACAGTCAGTATTCAAGTCACAAAGTCAACACAGACAAGTTAAGAACCAACAGACAATGTATAATCAGACAATGCAATGGGCAAAGCACAATCAACTCAAGTGAGCCAAGCATCCTACAAAACACAAAAGTTAGTTTACAACAAGCAACCAAACTCAATTTAATCAACTTGCATTTTTCTCCTTAAAGCATTTGCATCTCAACCTGAAACACAACTCAAAAGTGAGAAACAAGACCACTAGGACAAGCCTAGGGTCCAAAGAAGATGAAAAATCCAAAACAGCAAGTGAAAATTAATCAAAATCACAATCAAACAAATTAGAAACAAATCCCATTGGTCCCATGCTCACATCATTCATCATCATCATTTCATGAAAGAAAAGGCACAAAACATGCAATTTGCAACCTCAAAGGACCAAACAGAATGATCACCATCAAATCATTATCAAAACATTTTAATAAATTCCACAAAAATTCAAGTCTCAACAGAACACATTCAATGAATAGCATATCAAATTTCAGCTCATTTGGACACGTGGAAGTAGGGAAATTAAATTCATAAAGTTCAGACAAGTTCAAGCAAGCCAACACAAGGCATCAAAACAATCATCAACTTCCATCAATCATAAAACAGTGACAACATATGATAAATGAATGGGATCAAAGCCAAAATGACCTATAATGTGTCTAGAATTCACATGTCAAATTTCACACTCATCCAATTAATGACCAGAATTTCACAAAGCAAATACCAACATGTATCACAAAAAATCAACAAATGACCAAACAGAGGGAAAAATTCCAATCAAATAGGAAATGCCATCAATAAATCCAGAAATATTCTCATGTATTTTCAACATCCATATGTTCAATTATGCAAAACTTTGGCTCAATCCAATGTCCCCAAGCACATCAAATAAAATCATTGAAATTCACCAAGCAATGGTGTGACACAAATTGTCACACCTCTAATCAAAAATGCATATCTCCTCAACCAGGGATCCAAAAATTGCAAACCACATATCAAAATCACCAGCAAAGAGTCCAGAACATGCACAAAAAATTTCAAGCATTTCTAGGGAAGCATCATCATTTTATGAAGGAAATGGTAAAACATACACATGAAGCATACATCCAAACAATCCCTAGGCATTTTATTTTTTCACACGTGCACAAAAATCATAAAAATCACCATTAAAAACTACACATCACAAGGAGAATAATTCAAAAAACCTCACAAAATTTGGACAAGAAATGAATTAGATATGGATTTTTGAAGTTCATGCATCAAAATGAAATGGAAATGAGAAAAAGAAAATGAAATAATGAAATGAATTAAACTGAAAATGGCAGTTTTGTAATTCTGAGGAACGTGACCAAAACGCGGTCGTTTCATTTATTTGCTGGCGCCATGCTATTGGCTCGGAAACGCGGTAAACAGAATTTGAAAATGAAGCCAAGGCAACGAAGATCAAATGCGCGCTGAAGCAAGTTCTTCATCAAGAACACAACAGAAATTTCCAGAAAATGCTCAAGAACACTTTTCAACCAAAATACACATGCCATACACCAAAATCACCAGCAAACCACGTACATCATGAATACGAAACTAGTTTAACCTAATTCTACCTATGCTGCACGGATCGAGCGAAAAAACAATTGAGCATCAAACTTCCAATCAAGATTTCTCATCCAATTCTCAACCAAAATCAAAACCACAAGCATCATGGTAATCTATGTTGAGAGATCTATCTAAGCCACATGATGATTCAAGCAATTAAAGAATTCGAGAATTTACCTTATGGAGATGACAGATGTTGAATCGCGCTTTCCCAGGTGTAAAATGTGAAAACAGATGAAGCTTGTTGATGTAGGAGTTGAATGACACGAATAGCTCAGCTCAAAACAGCACCAGATGCAAGAATCTTCACTTTGCCATGGATGAATGAGCTTCCAACAATTGCGAATCTCCACTCCTTTGGCCTTGAATGTGTGAAACAGTTCTTCAATGATGATTGTAAAAGATAGATCCAACAATAACCAGTGCAATTGATGAAGAATTTGATGAGAATTGATGAAAAATGTCAAAAAAGTTTTGGAGAATTTGGAGAGAATTGGAGGGAAATTCTGTTAGATCTTGAGAAATGTGAAAAGTGATTATGATTTCTGTTATAATTAAGCCTTTATACCAATGCTTAATCCACTTTCTAATCACAATTAGCAAAATTGAATGAATTAGTTCTAATGCAATTTTTAAGTGAAATGTCAAAAATGCCTTTTCCAAATTAAGCAATGTAACAGTGCAATGACATTTCAAGCAAGTCTAAAATGATGTATGTGATATGTTGGAATGAGCTTTTTGTGCCAAAACCATGTATTTTGAAATTTCACCTATTTTCCCACCAATTTTCAAAGTGATCACTTGAAAAATGACCTTTTGCCATGATTATTTTTGATGAAATTTGATCATGCATCATGAAAGTACATGTGAAATGTGGTTTGCTCAAAGAAAGCTCACTCAATTTGGCCATTCCATGTGAAAGTTATGCCACTTTGAATTTAGGCATTTTTGGAAAATGATTTGATCACAACTTGCCAACCATTCATGAGAAATTCATGTTCTTGGACTTTTTGGAAAGGTGAGAGCAAGATCTACAACTTTCATGTGGAAAACAATTTCATTTGAAGCATTTTTGGACATGTAATTTTGAGGTGAAAAACTTTCCATTTTTGGAAACTTTCAATTACAAGTCACTTTCTATTTTTGGAAACTTTTCTCCTGACTTTATTTTCGTCATTCTTGATCTTTGAAATGTAAAATGAAACTTGTTTCAACATGAATGAAGTGTATCCAACCCTCTCCCACCTCCAAATCCATCATTTTAGGCCCAGTTGACCACAGTTGACTTTTGTTGACTGACAAATGAATTTCAGCTTGACTGATGAACTTGAGCCTCAAACTTCAGATGAAATGGCTCAATGATGAAACCCTAGATTTCATAAGCTCAATATAATCATGTAATGATCCCCATATCCATTATAGACCCCATCTCCTTGCCAAGCCCTGATTGGCCCAATACAACTGATTAGGGTTGACCAGAGGTCAAAACCCTAATCTCAAGGTATCTGATCAATCTCTTGGTGATGACAAGACCATGATGATGATGATGTACCATTTCAACCAAGATGAAGCTCAATCTCCTTGACAACCAAGAAACCCTAATTTGAATCACACTTTTTTCAGATGATTAATGATCAATTCAATGAAACCCTCAGCTTGCATCTTAACCTCTCTTATCTTCTGATCAAGACTTAGGAGGATGACTTGCTCAATGTAGCCACATGATATGCCAAGATGCAATGACTAATGACTTAAAAATGATATGCAAAAATGCAAAGCTAGTCCCAAGAGAGGAGGGCAAATTTTGAGGTGTTACAGCTGCCCCTATTCAATCCACTATGAACCTGTCGATATGAATAGCCTCGGCTTTCAGATGATCAAGATGAAGAGTGATTGAATACCAAGAACAGACGAACAATTTGCACTCTGATGGGAAATAATTAACGATGCCTGTCAGAATCGGCGAAGAAACAATCTTGACGAAGAATCCGTCTGTTATGGAGAAAGTCGGCCTGAGTACCGAAACAGAAATATATGGATAACTAGTAACACAGAGATAACCAAGGCCTGAACGCCTCCCGTCAGTCTGAATACTGAACACCGGAATATGAGAATATTGATGTCGGTCTGAATACCGGAAGATTAGCCTGAACGCCACTTTGGTCTGAACACCACTTCGGTCTGGATACCGGAAAACTGGCCTGACTGCCACAAGCTGCATCGATCTAATTGTCGGAAGCTTCTTCGATCTGAAAATCGGAAACTTGGCCTGAGCGCCACATCGGTCTGAATACCCGCCTCGGTCTGGACACCGGAAATCTGGTCTGGATACCATAAGTACTTCAACCTGATCGTCGGAAACTTCTTCGATCTGAAAATCGGAAACTTGGCCTGAGCGCCACATCGGTCTGAATACCCGCCTCGGTCTGGACACCGGAAAACTGGTCTGGATACCATAAGTACTTCAACCTGATCGTCGGAAACTTCTTCGATCTGAAAATCGGAAACTGGCCTGAACGCCACATCGGTTTGGATACCGCCTCGGTCTGAACACCGGAAAACTGGTTTGGATACCATAAGTACTTCAACCTGATCGTCGGAAACTTCTTCGATCTGAAAATCGGAAACTTGGCCTGAACGCCACATCGGTCTGGATACCGCCTCGGTCTGAACACCGGAAAACTGGTCTGAATACCATCTCGGTCTGGATACCGCCTCGGTCTGAACACCGGAAAATTCTTCATGCCTATCAGCATCGGCGAAGATAACAAAACAGTGATAAGTGAGTCGACACGCATGCCAAAGACCCATGCTGGGGATAACACGCCACGAACCGGCTATTCTTTATTTCGCCCTAGCACACGAACACTTCGCGTTTAGCTGGGGATTATTCTTTCTTGTTTTTTCTTTTTTGGACCCCAAAAATTTCTTTGATTAACATTCCCATCTCTGCTCGACAGAAACCCTTCCTCTAGTATCGCACTACTGGGAAATACCTTTGATTCAAATTCATGATGCTAGACTCCTCGGAGTAACACCTTCCTCTTCGGGCACAACCACCTCTCAAACGATAACCACGGCTTGAGACTAGCTTTATGCTTGCAATATGATGCATGATTTATTTTTCCGCGTAATGTTCCATAATTATGGAAACGCTACGCGATTTATTATGCAATATGCTATGCTTATTTTTCATGATGAATGTATAAAAAGCATCCCCCTCGAGGGACTCTCCTGGGGAGCCCGAGACACTCCGCCGAGGAACTCGTCAACACTCCAATTTCCACCCTGATGGGGAATAGCGCTGCTGCTAGGAAAAGGCAACCCTTGCTGGGGAAAACCTCCTTTACCCCCCGATCCGCTTGGGGATATCGCTGGGGATAAGAACCACCAACGCTCTCTGTGGGGAAACAACAGTCTTTGACTTGCTGGGGATCTACATCCTGACTCTGCTTGGGAAACCCTCACAGATACCTCCGCTGGGGAATAACAACCTCCAGGCCTGGCAACTCGGGAAGCATCAATCTGAAACCTGTTGGGGATAACCATCCTGACCCTGCTAGGGAATCCACAAACCTTGAATCTGCTGGGGATTTAGTCATTCCGACTCTGCTTGGGGAGGAGGACAATCTGCTGCTGAACACCCGTCGACTCATCGAACCACGACATTCACCGTCCAACTCCCGTGTCGGCTTTCCAATTTTGAGAATTCCCAGACTCGTCTGGACTTTTCTGATTCATCACCTTGTATTCCCGACCGCTCCATACTCGACGGAGAACGACCTCCTGGGATTTATACAGACTTTCCAATCTTCCGACTTTGAAGAGTCTTCTTTGATTAAAATCAAGGGTCGTCGTATGTCTCGTCGTCGTCTCTTCACCGTTCTTCTATCCATTCGTCCCTGATTGGACTCCATGGGGATTGTTTTGTCAATAGCTTCCACATCACAACCTGCAAGTGAGGGAAAATACCTAACAGTTCCTGCAAAAGAGATCGTTAGATAAAACCATGCCTCAGGCGTGTCAAGATTTCAACACTTGGGTCACTCAACCTTCCGAATAAGATTTCAAGTTTCAATCTTATAAGCATGCATTGGAAGGGACCTGTTTGTCTTAAAATTCAAGATTCTTTATCAAAATAATCTGATGTTTTTGCAATCAAAGCGGTAATGAAAAACAAAAACAAAATTATTTGACTGAATATGCATTTTATTGATTGAAAAAGTGCGGCTCAAATTGAGCAAATACAGAGGAAGCAATTCCTGAAAAGAGGTAATTGCGCACAAAAGGAAAAATCTATCCTAATGGCAATGTGAAACCCGATCTCATCGAGTTCCAACTCAGTTACACCCTATATGTCATCAGACTCTCCGTGCTTTCTGCCTTCTGAACAAGACAATTCCGATTGATTCCTACCGGGTATTATCCATGATGCCTTAACCAGAGCGCAAACGATCATGCTAGACGCAGTTGTTCGTTTCAATCCCTCTTTTGCCTGGACCGCCCTTTCGGATTTTCAGTCCACCGGGATACCCATTTTTGCCCAAGTCGCCTTTTCAGGTTTTCGACTTGCCGGGTGTACAGTTTTTTCATTTTTATCCCTAATTTTTTCCCGAACCTTTCCTTTCTGTTTTTTTTTCGGTTCGCCGGGACGCCCATTTTTGCCTGGACTCTTTTATTCTTTTTGTCCAGCGGGTCAATTTTTTACGAAGTGTCTTTTAACTGCGTCCGCATCTGTAGGGGATGGAAAATCCTCGCCACTCATGGTCGTTAACAACAAGGCTCCGCCAGAGAAAACCTTCTTAACCACGAATGGACCTTCATAATTGGGTGTCCATTTGCCCCTTCGATCGTTTTGAGGAGGAAGGATCCTTTTCAGCACCATATCACCCACGTGATATACCCGAGGTCGTACCTTTCTGTCAAAAGCACGCTTCATTCTCTGCTGGTATAACTGCCCATGACAGATGGCTGCCAACCTCTTTTCCTCAATCAGGCTCAACTCTTCATACCGGGTCCTTACCCATTCAGCCTCCTGCAATTTCACGTCCATCGGGACTCTCAAAGAGGGAATCTGAACCTCAACTGGTAGCATCGCTTCCATTCCATATACCAACGAGAAAGGTGTTGCCCCAGTAGATGTGCGCACCGACGTTCGGTACCCAGGATACCAGCTTCCTACTCAATCACCCTTGCTGGTACATTCAAACGTTATCCGGGCAACAAAAGGAATGTGGGATCCTTTCAGTGTAACCAAAGCAGTACTAACTCCTTCTTCACATTAACCCCGTCAGACATCAGAATCCGTTCGGATTTGGGGTCGGGCCCCTCCTCCGGGATCGGTTACTCTCAATTTTTCGATTAGAGTACCTCGAGATGTCCTCATCAGGGAACTCAAACTTCACCGGTTGATAATCCTCTACGGGTTGTGGGGCGATGTAATTAGACAATACACCCCTTGATTGCTTTCTAGGAATATCCCAAATCAGTCAACCTTCTCTTGCACTCTCACAACCCGTCCGGCCAATGCTGGCGTTTTCAAAAATCTACCTGATCAGATCCATCTCGAAATCCACAAAGTGGTATGAACCAGCATACACTGTCTCGGTCGACGAGCAGCCTATGCCAAAGTACAACAAGTTTTCTCGAGCAGTGAATGTATTGTTTCACAGTCGGTAAACTTTTTGCTAAGGTAAATTGCATGCTCTTTTCGACAAGACTCGTCATGCTGACCCAATACACCTCGTAGACCCCTCGAAGGCTGTCAAGTACAGAATTGATGGTCGTCCCTCTACAGGGAGCATCAGAATCAGAGGCTCCTGCAACTTATTCTTTTATTTTTTCAATGCCCCTTGGCAATCATTATTCCACCTGACCGTTTGATCTTTTTTTTTTTTTTTTTTTAAGCAGGATCAACCTCGATTCCCCTTTTTTACAATGAACCCCAACATCTTACCGGACCGCACTCTGATAGTGCACTTATCTGAATTGAATTCAACCTCAGTTTGAATTATCGCAACCGGTCGGCCAACTCGGCTAGATCCACCAGATGCCCCTCTTCTGTTTTGGGACTTTGCTATCATGTCATCAACATAGCATTCAATTTGATGATGAATCATATCATGAAACAAAGTCAATAGGGCCCTCTGATAAGTAGCACCGGCATTCTGCTTCTCTAGATGACAGCCTTCTCTCCATGGTAGCTTGTGCACAACGACATCGGTATCCGACCCAGGCTTATCCTGACACGACCAGGCGAAGGTATCCACATGCTCCTTCAACAAGGCTACCATTCTGCTTTTGACTCGCCTCTGAAGCGGCCACCAATTTTCACTTCCTTTCTGACCTTGGTGGTATATCGGTTAACAAGCTCAACTCGCTCTTCACACGGCTGAATCACCTCCTCCTCTTATTTCAACAACCTGGCTAATTCCAGCAGATCACAATCTTCTTCGCTTTCTTCTTCGGCATGATAGATCGGATTGTCGACGTCATATGAGGTGTAACCAAATTGTTGTCAATGAGATCCGGAGAATTACTTTTCGAAGTCGGAACGAGACAAAACACCAGGAAAGAAAATGAAAACAAACATTGCCATTCTTATTTGTTTTTAAACTGCAAAAATAAATGAAAAATAGGGAACACCGCTTTTAATTGAAAAACATCCATTTATTAATGATGCACAATGTTGCAAAATGAAACATGAGGTGGCCCTTACAATGGACCATTACGTTTCGGGCAAAACGTATGGCTTTCATGCAAACAGAATTGAAAACAGAAAATATTACTCTTCCAAATGAATGACAGTGATGATCTTTTTAGGCTGTCCAGTTCTGGATTCCCATCCCTGGTACGCACAGTTTTATCTACGAGTCAAGTTCACAGTCACTGTCGGTCTCTTCCCCCACCGTACAGACATGACCAGAATCTTCGGCAATTGCACCCACCATCATCTGACCATGCGCCGGCATGGGATTAGCCCCAATATTCAGTGATGGTGCAAAATTGATGGCCTTAGAATCCACCAGGTCTTGGACAGCATGCTTAAAAGCTCTACAACCCTCAATGTTATGTCCAGATGCACCAGAGTGGAATTCACACTTGGCGTTCTCATCATAGTTGGGAGGCTTCTGATCTGATCTCAATGGAGCTAACGTCCTCAATTGTACCATTCCGAGATCTTTCAACTTCTTCAACAGAAGAGCATACGTCATGGGTGGCCTATCAAATTGACGATCCATCCCCTTTCCTCTCACTTTGCACCCAACTCTCTGTGCTCTCTGTTGAGTTGGCTAATGTTGCTGTTGTACCGACCGATTACCAATAGGAATCATTACTGCAGCAGTATGCTGGTAATAATGACCCCTACCGTGTCCTCTCTGAGCATGGACATTCACAGCACTCGCGCCATCCTCCTTCTTATGCTGACCATCACCAAAGGATCTCTTTGTTCCAGACGACGAAGCATTTCCTGGTATTTTCCCTTCCTTCAACCAGTCTTCAATCCTCCCCACCTTCTCGGAAATGACTTTCTGCCCCAAGGCAAACTCCTGCATGACATTGATCAGCTCTCCCATCTTCTCTTTCAGCTCGAAAAGGTCGGCGTTGGGCGGATTCACCATTCCTGTGTCAATCAAACAGGTTAGAAACTAACACCTGCAAAACAGAAGACAAGTTATTATGGTTCATGCATGAATGCAGTGTTTATCCACGTGAGGAACACTTTGTCTCTTGATCCTGGCTTCATCGAGACAGATAAAAATCCGGCGGCAACATTCTGACATTCATCATTTGATTTCATCATACGGATCAGAAATATATGATTTAGCAAAATACCCCCAACCATGTGTGTTCTATGTGAGTGCATACGGGAAAGCAAATAAAGCTTGAAGATCGATCACTAAATGAACATAACCATCACATAGCAAAATACACAATAAGTGCCATAGTCATACATCAAAACTGATACAATTCTCCAGAATCGGGAAAGAAATACAAGCAAATGAATTCCGTCAACATGCCTGACGGTAATCCAACACAAATGACAAAGGCCTAGCCTGATGAGGGTCCCACAGAAGGCCCTATATCATCAACCATCTTCGCGAACTCTACGGCGAACCTGAGCTCGATGTTCTCTTGCTGTAATCTCCCCACCTCCTTCTGGTGAATCTTCATCTGCCTGAAGTAATGATCTCGCTCAACCTGATAATGATCTCTCTCGGCGATGATCTTCAGATTCTCTGCTTCCTTAATCTTTAGCTTTGCCTCCCACTCAGCGACGAGGACTCTGGCTCTGGCGTCTCTCTGATCTCTCACGAGGATTTGCCTCCTCTTCTCATCTTCAATGACCTTTGAAGCTCTAGCCAATCTCTCTTTGGTGACGTCGTGCTCCTTTGTTGAAGATGCCAAAGCCTGACTAACCTTCCCATAGTAGGCAGTATCCATCTCAAAGCGCTTTGCTTCCAGGGTATGTCGCTTGTCTTGATCTTCCATCTTCCCTTTGATCTCCTGGTTAGCCATCTGAACCCGAGCGACACTCATCTCCAATTCCGTTTTCTCCGCAAGCAACTGATCTCTCTCCCGCTTCATCTCCAGGAACTCTTCCATACTAACAGAAGAAGGAGATTCCTCAATCAACGGATACCAAGGATCAACCATAGGAAACGGTAGACAAGTAAGCTCCACTCTCTTACTGAGCCAGTCATCGAACGGAGGAAAAGACCTGTTATTGGCTCTTCCCCAAGAAAACTTGCCTTTCCTTTGAATACTGCGCCATGCCTCAGATACTTGTCTCAACTTGGCCTGATTGCCCTCAACCGGGAAGTACACAGTCTCCTGAACCTCGCTCTTGAACGGAGGAAGCTCCATAGCGAATCCCATTTGTCTCTTAAGAAGTGTCGGGTTATAATTAATGCAACCCTGAACCCCTATAAGTGGCACATTGGGAAAACCCCCACAACTGCAGATGAAATCTTGTCCAACCCCACTACTGTGAGTCCAAGCTATGTCTTTGGCCCGCAAACCCATCAGCTTGGTCGCCCAATTAACAGTCTGGTCAAGAAGAACAAAAGCGCCCTTGGACGGCAAATATCCCATAAACCACTTGTATAGCAGCTGAGTGCAACATCAGATCAATCCCCCACGCCTCTTCTCGTTCCGATTGTGGACCGAGTAATAGATATCTCCGATCAAGGTAGGAATAGGGTTCCTCTGAACAAACAAACGAATGGCATTAATATCTACGAAGCTCTTCTGATTAGGAAACAGAATGATCCCATAAATGCCCGCAGCAATCAAAGCACAGACAGCTTCCCAGTTACCCAACTCAACCTGCTCCTTAGCCTTAGCCTCTAGGAAACTCAGATGGCAACCAGGCAACTTCCCCTTCTCTTTCAGACTCCCCTTAACCATCTCCGGACTCAAATAAAGAGCACGGGAAATCCCTCCAATATCAGGATCTTCCTTAGTAGCATAGAAAGGAACCTGATTTCTGATCTGAATGCCCAAAATATCAGCATAATCCTCCATCAGAGGCCCCAATAAGTAATCTGGGAAAACGAAGCACCTCAAACCAGGATCATAGAACTGGAGGAGAGTATGAATGGCGCTCCTGTCTCTATCAGTGAGTCTGAAAACCATCTTCAGAATACCACCATATGCCTCACGAAACATCCCCACATGGTCGGGGGTAATCAAAGCTATCATATCCTTCAGCACACTGATCTCTGGGTCAAAGAAGCTATAGGCAACATCGTCCTTTAAACCGGGCCTCCTCATGTCTAAGAAGTCTCTCAACCAGGATCTCGATCAAGAATGTCCCTGCATATGGATAAACATGTGTTAGATGCAAATAAATGCAGAATGTGATGATGCTGATGAATGAATGCAATGCACTGCCATCCTCCAAGTCATCTGAACATCTGTTGTTATGAATCACAACCCTGATCTCTAAACTGATCTCAACCATCTGAAGGAAAATGCAACCACAAATCCAACTCAAAGGTTCCGAAATAAACGGAAGATACATCACCATCATCATCAGACAATCTCTGAGCAAATCACCATAACCATCTGAATCGGCCCGGGGAATCCCGAAATAAACGGATCCCCACTGATAAATAACTCGGACAGCGCTCCGGCGTCTCAGAAATAAATGGCCATAAATCCGACTTATAAATAGGACTCTGATCCGCGGAACCAATAGTCACCATCAAAGTCACCATCTGAACATGCATCTGAAAGAATCACCCTCCCCTCACAGGTAAATTCTAATCAGGCATCCTAAGGCGGACAATAGTCTCGACAATCGGGCAGAGATACTCAATGGGTTTGCCCTTTCGGGTGTGCCATTGTAGCTCCCTTAAGATCGTCTAAACCAAAGATCCGGGAAATGATCGGTCACCGAAGTCAATAGCTCAAAAGAGGTAACCCAACCAAAGTGGAAAACCCCACTAAGGAAAAGCACTCTCAGATGAACCTCGTCCGGCTTGTGGTATGTCACGTCGCAACAGCATGCCCAACCGGCATGTGAGGAACGTGAGACCACACTAATCCTAGGTGTATACTCGGGCCTGGGTTTTAGCCCCACTCAGAACACCCACCCCAAAACAGAGGAACCACATGCACAGAGGACGACAACATGATAGTATGATGCATGCAAATATTTATGCAAATATATACAGTCAGAATAATAAATGCAATAAATAAAAGCACAAGCAACCTAAACTATCCTAGAACGCTAGGAGAGACTCGCTTAGGGAAGATGGACCAGCACAGGTCAACATCTTGTATTCCCCAGCAGAGTCGCCAGCTGTCGCATCCGCGAAAAACAACCGGCGGGCTAAAACAAAACAACACAGAGCCGCCACCGTGCGTTATTTATCCCAAAGAGGGAAAGGAAACGCTCGAAGTAAACCTGGGAAAAGCATGGTCTCGTGACCAAAGAGAATGGGATCGGGAGTCGGTTATGCGAAGGGAAGGTATTAGCACCCCTACGCATCCGTCGTACTCGACGGGATCCACGCTCAAACGATTGAAAAAGGTTGCTAAAACAAACATCACACACACACACTGAAGACAACACAGGTGGGAGAAGAGGAGAGGGCTCGCTAGGATATCGCATCCTATGCCTACGTATCTCGTCTGGAACGAGAATCAGAGCTGTCGTAGTTCAGCTCACGCACGCTGAAACAAACACACACAAACACAGGAAAACTTGGAACCCGAACGCCAATCGCTGGACTTACATCGACTTCCGAACCAAACAAACACAATCAGGATACGTACAGCCAATCGCTGGGCTTACATCCATATCCTGACACACAAGAGAATTAACAAGCAAACACACACAAAAAGAAAAAAAGTGCCCGGAGAGACCTCGCACGGCCTCCTGCCTACGTACCTCATCTGGTATGAGGATCAGGGCGACGTAGTTCCCCTGAACGGGAAAGAAATTCCAACCAGATACAAAGGGAGACACACTACTAGGGAGCTGGACTCGAGCCTAGGTGTTATCATGCATCATTGCCCTATGTTATGGTTTCTACCTACTCGCACAACAGCAAGCTAATCCTAACCAGGAAGAAGCAAAGCATGCAAGCATAAACAAAACAAATCAAACATTCACAAGTAGCACACACTATATCCAGTCAAAAAGTGGGCTCAAACAAAGGGTCAGACTGCCAAGGCAAGTCATCTGTACAAGGGTGGTGTTAGCTCTTAACCCTGACATTGAGAGTCAGGGTGAAGCCAGATGAAAGGTGAGTGAAGATTAGACTTCACAGCTCTTATCCCTGGCCAGGGAGAGCTTCAGACAAAGGAGTGTGGGTTCAGGAAGTGGGAACCCTTCTACACTCATGACTCTGACTTGACTGTACAACTGTACAAGATCTTGGGTTAATGTCCCAATGCATCAACACAGTGGTGTGAGCAGAGGGACGACTCAACAAGAATAGCGGGAGATAGATTGCATATCTCTCTTATCCGCCAATTGCCTTAATCAAGGTCTTTTCCTGCTTGGGGACAAAAATAAACAATCACAATCATCGCCTCTTAAGGAGGACTTCAGACAGTTGCCTGGCTAAATAACAAGCCAGGTCTTCCAGACTACATGGAAACAAGAGAGTCTACCTCAATTGGTTTATACAACCAAGCAGCAGCACAGCAAGTTCTTAAAGAACTAAAGCGACTATGGTACCTGAAATCAATCTAATACGGTCAGTATTCAAGTCACAAAGTCAACACAGACAAGTTAAGAACCAACAGACAATGTATAATCAGACAATGCAATGGGCAAAGCACAATCAACTCAAGTGAGCCAAGCATCCTACAAAACACAAAAGTTAGTTTACAACAAGCAACCAAACTCAATTTAATCAACTTGCATTTTTCTCCTTAAAGCATTTGCATCTCAACCTGAAACACAACTCAAAAGTGAGAAACAAGACCACTAGGACAAGCCTAGGGTCCAAAGAAGATGAAAAATCCAAAACAGCAAGTGAAAATTAATCAAAATCACAATCAAACAAATTAGAAACAAATCCCATTGGTCCCATGCTCACATCATTCATCATCATCATTTCATAAAGAAAAGGCACAAAACATGCAATTTGCAACCTCAAAGGAATCATTGAAATTCACCAAGCAATGGTGTGACACAAATTGTCACACCTCTAATCAAAAATTCATATCTCCTCAACCAGGGATCCAAAAATTGCAAACCACATATCAAAATCACCAGCAAAGAGTCCAGAACATGCACAAAAAATTTCAAGCATTTCTATGGAAGCATCATCATTTTATGAAGGAAATGGTAAAACATACACATGAAGCATACATCCAAACAATCCCTAGGCATTTTATTTTTTCACACATGCACAAAAATCATAAAAATCACCATTAAAAACTACACATCACAAGGAGAATAATGCAAAAAACCTCACAAAATTTGGACAAGAAATGAATTAGATATGGATTTTTGAAGTTCATGCATCAAAATGAAATGGAAATGAGAAAAAGAAAATGAAATAATGAAATGAATTAAACTGAAAATGGCAGTTTTGTAATTCTGAGGAACGCGACCAAAACGCGGTCGTTTCATTTATTTGCTGGCGCCATGCTATTGGCTCGGAAACGCGGTAAACAGAATTTGAAAATGAAGCCAAGGCAACGAAGATCAAATGCGCGCTGAAGCAAGTTCTTCATCAAGAACACAACAGAAATTTCCAGAAAATGCTCAAGAACACTTTTCAACCAAAATACACATGCCATACACCAAAATCACCAGCAAACCACGTACATCATGAATACGAAACTAGTTTAACCTAATTCTACCTATGCTGCACGGATCGAGCGAAAAAACAATTGAGCATCAAACTTCCAATCAAGATTTCTCATCCAATTCTCAACCAAAATCAAAACCACAAGCATCATGGTAATCTATGTTGAGAGATCTATCTAAGCCACATGATGATTCAAGCAATTAAAGAATTCGAGAATTTACCTTATGGAGATGGCAGATGTTGAATCGCGCTTTTCCAGGTGTAAAATGTGAAAACAGATGAAGCTTGTTGATGTAGGAGTTGAATGACACGAATAGCTCAGCTCAAAACAGCACCATATGCAAGAATCTTCACTTTGCCATGGATGAATGAGCTTCCAACAGTTGCGAATCTCTACTCCTTTGGCCTTGAATGTGTGAAACAGTTCTTCAATGATGATTGTAAAAGATAGATCCAACAATAACCAGTGCAATTGATGAAGAATTTGATGAGAATTGATGAAAAATGTCAAAAAAGTTTTGGAGAATTTGGAGAGAATTGGAGGGAAATTCTGTTAGATCTTGAGAAATGTGAAAAGTGATTATGATTTCTGTTATAATTAAGCCTTTATACCAATGCTTAATCCACTTTCTAATCACAATTAGCAAAATTGAATGAATTAGTGCTAATGCAATTTTTAAGTGAAATGTCAAAAATGCCTTTTCCAAATTAAGCAATGTAACAGTGCAATGACATTTTAAGCAAGTCTAAAATGATGTATGTGATATGTTGGAATGAGCTTTTTGTGCCAAAACCATGTATTTTGAAATTTCACCTATTTTCCCACCAATTTTCAAAGTGATCACTTGAAAAATGACCTTTTGCCATGATTATTTTTGATGAAATTTGATCATGCATCATGAAAGTACATGTGAAATGTGGTTTGCTCAAAGAAAGATCACTCAATTTGGCCATTCCATGTGAAAGTTATGCCACTTTGAATTTAGGCATTTTTGGAAAATGATTTGATCACAACTTGCCAACCATTCATGAGAAATTCATGTTCTTGGACTTTTTGGAAAGGTGAGAGCAAGATATACAACTTTCATGTGGAACAAAATTTCATTTGAAGCATTTTTGGACATGTAATTTTGAGGTGAAAAACTTTCCATTTTTGGAAACTTTCAATTACAAGTCACTTTCTATTTTTGGAAACTTTTCTCCTGACTTTATTTTCTTCATTCTTGATCTTTGAAATGTCAAATGAAACTTGTTTCAACATGAATGAAGTGTATCCAACCCTCTCCCACCTCCAAATCCATCATTTTAGGCCCAGTTGACCACAGTTGACTTTTGTTGACTGACAAATGAATTTCCGCTTGATTGATGAACTTGAGCCTCAAACTCCAGATGAAATGGCTCAATGATGAAACCCTAGCTTTCATAAGCTCAATATAATCATGTAATGATCCCCATATCCATTGTAGACCCCATCTCCTTGCCAAGCCCTGATTGGCCCAATACAACTGATTAGGGTTGACCAGAGGTCAAAACCCTAATCTCAAGGTATCTGATCAATCTCTTGGTGATGACAAGACCATGATGATGATGATGTACCATTTCAACCAAGATGAAGCTCAATCTCCTTGACAACCAAGAAACCCTAATTTGAATCACACTTTTTTTCAGATGATTAATGATCAATTCAATGAAACCCTCAGCTTGCATCTTAACCTCTCTTATCTTCTGACCAAGACTTAGGAGGATGACTTGCTCAATGTAGCCACATGATATGCCAAGATGCAATGACTAATGACTTAAAAATGATATGCAAAAATGCAAAGCTAGTCCCAAGAGAGGAGGGCAAATTTTGAGGTGTTACACGCCCCAGGGTCAAACAAGCAATACTCCAACTTCCCCACAAACGTGGCTCCCCGGGTATTTAACTCCCCTTGTTTCACCATCTTGTGAATTGTTCTTCGACATTGATCATGACTTCTTTGTTATAGGGACATGCGACTAATTCAACTCCTGTTGAACCCATAGTCGACGTGAGGGTCAAAAGTAAACCAACTGAGACTCTCTTGAATCCTCAAAGACAAGATGAGTTCCGGAGCGTTTCGCCCGAGGCTCAACAAAATCTTAACACTTAGGAAACTCAGGCCCCTTCGACCGCTACTGGCAAAGGAAATTCTTTTAGCACTCTTACTCCGGAAGAAGTTTTGGCCATGAAGTGACAAAATCCGACAGAGACCTTAAGGAAGCTGCAGTAACTTCGTCAAACATCGATTGATGTTCATCCTTCTTCTTCGACTGACGTACCTGCTCCGAGAATGGATGCCACTGTCACTCTCAAACTTCAACAGTTAAAAGATTATCTATTTGAGTGTGAGGTTCTAATTGTCGTCGAGGAAGAAGAACCCCTGGCACACGACATCCTCTAACTGCTCGATGAACTTGCCCTACATGAACTTCCTGCTCTGGTTGCCAAATACTTGATTGAGTTGGAAGCTTTCTTCACCCAACTGGTCAAGGATCTCGCTCTTCGTCGGAATGTTGATTTTCAAATTAAAACGAAGGTCAACAAGATGAGACTAGAGTGGGAGTTTAGTAAAGTCTGGGAGAAAAAACTCAATGACTTAGAGGCCAAGATACAAGAACGTCTCAACAAACAACAAGTCTTCAATCAGCAAATCTGAGATTATCAAACTCAAATAGCTAAACTTACTAATAAGATTGATGAGGTCGAAGCATAAAAAGCCTCTTTGGATCGGCTGAACCTCTTCCTACTCAAGATGTCGTCGACCAGGAGGTTGTTAAAAGGATTACACACGGCGAAAAGGCCCTTGAAATCAAAGCAAGGATTAACCAACTGCAGGAGAAGAAAAGTCTCCTTGACAACAGAGTTGGTCATGAGAAGACACTTTTCGAAGACTTTAAATATATGTTTCCTGCTTGATGTATTTCTTTTGTCGAGGCAATTGTAACGCTGGCTGACCATTTTGTATGTCATCTTGGCTTTAACAATTAATGATCATTTTGTAGCATAGGTTGATATTTTTTCAAATATTTCCCATTTACTCTTAAGATTCTTCGATCAATAACCAAGTCCTAAATATCCTAGGCATTGTTCGTAAACGTTTGGATTATTTGAAATGGTTTTTCCCACTTTGGTGACCATTTTCTTAAAGTTCGATCTCTTCGATCCATAGGTAAAATTACCTTCCAAACGTAATCATTTATTGCAAAGTTTTTCATCTTAATCCTTTTATTATATACTTTGGCCACACGCGCCTTTTGTCGTCTCAACACGTCTATTGCAACCAACCTTTCTTCGTCTAAATCAGTCAGTTCGTCGAACATCAATCTCCAATACTATTCCGACTGGATGTCATTTTTCCATTGCACCCTAACTAATTGTAAACAAATTTATTATGGCAACACAACATCGTACCCAAATGTCAAATAGAAAGATGTTGAATTTGTTGCCTCTTTTAGGGATGTTCGACAAGCCCATAAAATTTAGTCTAATGTTTTGTGCCAATTCTTAGGTTTCTTGGCAACATATTTTTTGATTAAACCAATTATCAATTTGTTGGCTTCCTCGACTTGGCCATTTTCTTGGGCGTAGTAAGGTGTGGAAGTAACCAACTTGAACCTTATTTCAGCGGCATACTCTGGCATCTTTTGACCCACAAAAATTGAGCCTTGATTTGTAGTAATGGTTTCAGGAATCCCAAACATATACACGATTTTTTTTGAATGAATTCGATCACAACCACTTGATCCACTTTTACCAAAGGAATAGTTTCTATCCATTTTGTAAAGTAGTCTATTCCGACTATGATAAACTTTTGTTGTTTCGACGAGGCTGGTCGAATCTCACCGATGACTTGTAATGCCCATCCTCGAAAGGTCCAAGGCTTGATAATTTCATGCAACTCGCTTTCTGGTACATGTTGGAGGCTTGTGTGCATCTGACATTCTTGGCACCATTTGGCAAAATCAATACAGCATTTTAACATAATTGGCCAATAAACACCTTGTCGAAATAATAGCCATTTCATTTTATGGCCAGCTTGGTGTGCTCCATAGGTTGCATTGTGTACCTTTGACATTGCCAAGTAGGCTTCTGTATCTCCAAGGCACTTGAGCAATACTCCTTTTGAAGTTTTCTTCAACAACTCAGTTCATAGGCGTACATAACTTAAAGCTCTATACTTGATTTTCCTGTCAGTGCTTCCGACAGTATTTTCTAAGTATTCTATCACAATATTATCAATGTATACCTGCATAAATTTTTCAATAAAATCATGGAATATGTCATTCGTGGCTTTTTGATAGGTTGCTCCAACATTTTTTAAACCAAACGGCATCACAACCCATTTGTATGTTCCCAAAGCTCCAGGATATCGAAATGTCATCTTGGGAACATCATCCCCCACTATGAGAATTTGGTTATAGCTAGAATAACCATCAAGCATACTCAAGTATTCAAAGCCTGCGGCTGAATCGACTAGCATTTCTGCCACAGGCATCAAATACTCATCTTTTGGAGTAATATTGTTTAAATCTCTAAAATCTATACAGAATCTGAGAGTTACATTTTTCTTAATAACATGTACTATATTAGCTAACCATTCAACATACCTTGCAGTTCTGAGGAACCGGCTTTTGAGGAGTCTTTCGATCTCCTGCTTAATCTTTGTTATTACTTCTGGAGCAAACCTTCAAGGATGTTGCTTTACTGGTCGTTTTCTTGGTTGAATAGGAAATCGGTGATCCACCATACTCCGATTCAGACTAGGCATTTCTTCATAGTTCCAGGCAAAACAATCTTTGTATTCTTTCAATACTTCGACCTAACTTTTTAGAAATAACGTTGGGCAAAAGCATGTGTGAAATAGTAATGAAGGACTGGTAGCCATATAACATAAGACCTTGATTTACCAACATGTCAGCACAAAAATTTTCCTCTCTATACACATGTGTAATAAAAAAAATGTATCTATCTAGTATAAGCATGACAATTATGCCATCGGTTTTTAAGAGACCAAGGGATGGATGTTTGCTTGTTAAAAGCCTTGACGACAAGATAAGAAGCAGTTTCTAGCCACAAATGTTTCCATGTATGTTGTTGAGCCACTTCAATAGCTCTTAGAGCTCCATAAATTTCAGGGGGGAAAACATTGTGAAGCCCTGGATTTTTTGAAAATCTGACAATAAAATCACTTGAGCTGCTATGAAAGATACCACCACAAGCTTATGTGATATTGTTAGTAGCTCTATCATTGTTGACTTTCACCCAAAAGGAAAGTGGGGGAACCCAAAAAAATTATTTGGTTAAAAGGGGTCTAGAAGGATGGAATGGGACATCAAAAAGCTTCAAAATCCTGAAATTCTCCAAAGAGTTCCGGAATGTATGGTTGGTCCAAGTTCTAGCAATCTGAACATGAGCTTTGATGTGACTAACAGAATTCCTTCAAGTTGTTGAAACATCCCAGAATCTCTTCAAGTTTTTTCAATTCTGAATAGTGTGAATGGTATTAATAATGAGGGCATGAACAACCACCCTGCATTGCGGACTCCAATTCTGATTGCATAATTTCCAAACATCAACTGGGCAAGAAATAAGAATCTTGCAATTAAGAATCTCAAACAGCCAAGTCCAAATATTAATTGCAAAAGAACACTAAAAATAGATGAAAAATGGAATCGTCTTTGAGCCAGCATTGATTGCATGTTGAAGGCATGGAGCAACCCCGCAGCTTGAGATTTTCATCAATGGGGAGCTTATTATGCATAAGTATCCAAGATACAAAAGACCTAGCAGGAGGCATATCCTTGCTCCATACAAACCTAGTCCAATTAAGTTGATTGATATTCTTATACTTGAAAAAATATTCCTCTTTTAAAGAAAGATCTCCTGCTTCAGAAGTTGTCCACGCTATACAATCCTCTTTGTCTTTGATGTGAAGAACCACTTGATGAAAAATGGCTGAAATGTTTGGAAAGTAATCAATCACCTATTGAGGAATATTCCAATGATGATTAGAGATGAAACTTGAAACCATATCATTAAAAGGTGCACGCCAAGATACAGGTAAATTAAAGGTATCAACTAATCAAGTTGTGTCACACCAATGATCGAACCAGAAATTGGTTTTGTGCCCATTACCAATCAATGATATAGAGTTTTCCTTCACCACTTGAAACTGACTCTTAATTCCATTCCAAATAGTAGAAGGAATTTGATTACTAATACATCTCTTACCTCTAAAAACTCAAGCCCGGGAGCCATTTGACTACATCATATCCCAGCAAAGCTTCAGGTTGGACGCTTCATTTAAAGTTACTAAATATTTGATGTTTAATCCTCCCTCAAAAGCAGGCCTGCAAACTTTGTTCCAAGCCACAGTTACTAAATTCCTCTTGTTAATATCCTCATACCATAAGAAGTTCTTAAACCAGACCTCTAATTCCTTTATCAATGAAGAAGTTCAAGAGTATGTGGTGATGAAGTAGATCATTATGCCCTGAATAACATACCTTATGAGTTTTGCTCTACATGTAGTAGACATCAAAGCAATTTTCTAAGATGCTAACCTGTTCTTGATCTTGTCGAATATATATTGGAAGTGTATCCTCTTAGGCTTGCCTCTAAAGATAGGTATACCTAAATACATAAAATGCATAGAACCCAAAGAGAAACCATTGAAATGAGCAAGATCATTTTTCCTGGACTGAAGCATTACTCCACAAAATATAGTTGATTTGGCAGGGCTAACACATTATTCTGAGTAACTAACATATCGAGCAAAAACTATTTTAAGACACTGAATATTACTTTTCCTGACATTATAGTAGATCATTATATCATCTGCATATAAACAATGTGAATGGAGCATGACTTCTCTAGATGCCTGAATTAATCTCGACTTGTTCTCCTCCACCAGTTTAGAAATATACATGCTAATAACATCCTCTGCAAGACAGAAGAGCAAAGATGATAGAGGATTACCTTGCCTTACCCCTCGAGTACAATGGAAATAACCATGCAAGCATCCATTGACAAATATAGATAATGTTGCAGATCCAAGAATAACCTCAATCAAATGGAAAAAAGTCTCACATAAGCCATAAGCCATAAACACCTTGAGAAGGAAAGGCCATTATGATGTGTCAAATGCCTTTGTCACATCAATTTTCAAAGCTATATTCCCCCCAAAAGACTTGTTGTGCGTGGAATTTACCACCTCTGAAGCCAAGCAGATGTAATACATTTATATGCAATGATTAAGAAATAAACAATAAATTAAATAAAATAAAGTTGATCATAAACCTATGTAATTAATATGCAAAAATAATATAGAAACAATATGATATAATTTTAACAACCTTAATAAATGATGTGTTTGTTTTTCTCATCGAAAACACAATTTTTACACTCCTATGTTGAACATGTAACCAAACGTGTCGATGTCTCATCGTTCAAAGCATGCTACGTTATTTAATTTAAAAAAACAAGGCTTAAATAGTCTTTTCGTCCCTGTAATTTGGAGTGTTTTTGTTTTTAGTCCCTAAATCGTTTTTTCTTGGAAAAAATCTCTGAATGTTAAAATGATTTTGGTTTTAGTCCATACAGTGAAAATTCGCAGAAAAATTCGAAGGAAAACCTACATGAAACATGCAGATTTAAATCCACAAGAAAATTCGAAGGGAAATCCGCATGAAACCTGCAAATTTTCCTACAGATTTGTTTTCAATGACTAAAAACAAAAACATGCAAACTTACAAGGACTAAGAGACTATTTAAACCAAAAAACAAAGTAAATTGACAACGAGCTCAAGTTCACTTTTATTTTCTTTCATTCAAATAAAAAATAATAATATAAAGATAAGTGAGCATCTAAAAAAGGGAATAATGATCATAATACTAAAAATAATACAATAACACAGAGACAAAAACCACCTCTTGCATTTAGCAGTAGAAAAAAGAATAAGAACAGAACATAATATATACACAGAAAGAAAAAGAAAATTAACATGAGAGAGAAGAAAAAAAGAGAAATAAAATTCAACCTCAATCGTAGAGAGATCCACAACGCAGGTACCTACAAAAGATCGATTGTGAATTTGCTTGGTAGAACTCACGTAAGGGGAAGAAATGGTGTGGCTTTTGTGGTAATCTTTTCCTTGTCCTTTTCTTGTAGAATTTTAGGATTTAAATAGGTGGGAAATTAGGTCTAGGAATTAAGTTGATGATTATGATTAGGAAGTTTTCGATTAGGTTTGGGGCTCAGGGTTTTGTAATTGGAAATTCCAAAATGTAACAGAAATTTGTGTAATGATATATGATTTTCTCTTGTTTTTGCCTTTTGATCCATGTTGGCAAGTTTGGATACAAATTTGTCTTTGATTCAGTCCCATAATGAAAATAGAAGGAAGCAAAGTATGAATTTTGAGAAAAAAAAGTAAACAATAATGATTAAAAAAACAATAAAATAAAAGACTAAAAATATCATTTACTTATTATTTATTAAGACTTAAAAAGAAGAAAGTAGTTATATTTTGATTTTTTTTAATTTTAGATTTTTTTTAATTTTAAATTTAAGATTTAAAAAAGGAAAAAAAATAAAACTCGTAAAAACCTAATCATTTAAAAAACGAAAATTGGATATAAAAACCTAAAAAATTGAAAATTAACTTCTTTTGACCTTTTTGTGAATAAACATGTTTTGATCGTTTTTTTAATTTTATTTTTATAATGAAGATGATAGTGAGAAATGGGATTAAGCTGAGTTATTGTGGGGAATTAAGGCCATGATTTTGGTTATGATGATTTGGGAAGAAGAAATACGTGTGATTTGAATTTTGAAAATCTTGGGATCCTAATTATAATAAAAATAATGACAGTATATATTTTGGGCTTTTTCTTTAATAACTATGCTAATAATAACTTAATAGTGGTAATAAAATAGATAAATAATAAAAAAATCTAATAATAACAATAATCAACTTAGTAACAACAAATATGTTTTTTTTGTTTTTTTTATAATAATAAGATTCCAATAGGACTCAAACTCATGACATCATGCTTAACAGTCTCACTACACCACCAATTAAATTATCTCATTAATTCAAAATAAAAGCTCTTTAAAAACATACAAAGAAAACCAATCAAAATTTTGGGCATGACAGAACTTTAACATCCTAATCCCGAAACTTATATAACAAGCATTATGGGCCGATTAAAGTGTTACCAACTTCAAAACATCTCAATTTTATTCAAATAGTAGCGGAAAAAATAAAAAATACTCGACGACATCATGTTTGTTCACAACTGCAAAATAACGTCATAAAAACTCCTCAAAAGAACATTAACTCAAATTCAAAATTATAACAAACATCTCAGCTCCGACGTTACATGATCAGAGCATAGCCACTAAATAAATGACGAAACTAAATGAAAATAACTTTAAAATCTATCTTCCTCTCACAACAGCAACTTCTAATCCTGACTATCTGCAAGATGTCCATGGTGGACAACATCAAAGCAAAGGAGGTGAGCATTCACATCAATAATAAACAGTATAAACTGCAAGGAAAAATTCAAACATCTACTCGTATAACAACAATCACACCCCCGTCATTCTCACAACCAATCTATCAATATACACAAACAATCACATGTTCATCATTTAAGTTATGCAATGACACTCATAACCTCAACTAGACTCATATGTAGGTGGTACCATATCATCATCAATTGGTTCACTCAAGAACCGGGTTCACCCTGCTCAAACCCTGAATCCACTCTGCTCGAATTTGGGACAGGTAACCAATCCACCCTGCTCGAGTTGTAACTTGCCTCTTTGATCAACAATAACAACACAATGAATGCATGTCACAACATGTCAATGCAACGACAACATAATGTTTAAAGTTCCCTCCCGACAATAAACAAAACATGCATTGACCCAACGACAATAGTTCCCTTCCTAAACTATCACCTCACCATAACATAATCATAATTTTGAGTGACATAAATCATGCTCATACAAAAACATATTAATATTATAACTCACAACATTCAAAACAACATTATCATCATTTTCACATATTTCATCATTTGTCAGCAATTTCATAACATTGATTAAATTTACATTTTATCATTAACTTCCATCAAAACAACATCAAACAGTAGCTAACATCACATCATCACTCAACAAAGATTGGAAAATTTGAATTCAGCTATTTATTACAACCAAACAGACCCACAATGCAACTCCTAGGCTCATGATGCCCTGGGCGTCACCAGCGTGACGCCCGTCACCAGCATCCAAAACCAACCAGTCATTACTGTGAAGCTCTGCATCAACACACGCGACTGGAAACCATGACGAGTTACCCATCAACGCTTCAAAGGCGTGACGCCTTGGGCGTCACCAAGCTGTCGCTCGTCAGTGGCCTGCTACAACACTAGAAATCGATTTTGAAGGTGGCGACTTATGGGATCTCCCAAAATCATTTCCAAACTCTCAAATTCGACCCAAAATACACCATACATGTTATACTATATTCATAACATATTACTTCAATAATTTTAACACATTCAACCAATTAATTCCATAAAATCATTTTTACTCAAAAACCTTTAGAAGTTCACCAATAGTGAAAACACTTTAACATATCAAAACATAATTTAGCACACACTATGGTTCACAAATTTCACAACAAATCTCATCATACAACAATAATTTATCATCAAGTTCATAATTAAATCCAAATTCTAATTGCCCAATGAAGGCTAAGGACTCGTCAACTCTACCCCTCAAGCATATACCCATTATTGAATCAATTCTCCCCCCTTACCTGGGTTTCCTAGCAACAATGAAAATTCTGATTTTAGTTGCTCTTCCCCTATTTCCAAAGCTCTAACCTTCTATCTCCCTTGTGCCTCTAATATCTTTTTCACGTATTGAAAAAAATTCGCTAAACCTAGGTTATCTCTTAGCTTATATATAGTAAGGATAAGTAATTAAAATTATAATTATCTCTCTAACTTAAAATTACTCCTACTCCTTCCTCTCCTTTATTTCTCTTAATTTATAATTCAGCCCCAAACTCTCTATTTCCTCAATTGTATTAAATACATTCAATAAAATAGTATAATTTTAATTATTAAAATAAATTTCAATTATTCTAAATAAACTACACTAACCTCTACTTACTCTCTACACCCTCACCTCAAGGTCACACACCCTACATCCCCTAACGAATTCAACTATCTCGTATAATAATTAAATTAAAATACAATTAAGTTAATTAAAATAATAACTTGAAAACTGAATTGTTACAACTCTCCCCCATTTAAAAAAAATTCTCCCTCGAAAATTACCTTAAGTAAACAAATTCGAATACAACTCCCTCATATGGCTCTCGAGCTCCCAAGTCACGTTTCCACCAGCTGGTCCTCCCCGAGCTACCTTCACCAAGGTAATCTCTTTATCACGCAACTGCTTCACTTCCTGATCCTCTGTCTGCATGGATGATGCCTCAATAACCAGATTATCTCACACCTGCACATCATCCACTAGGATCACATGAGATGGATCCAAAATTATCTCCTCAACTGAGACACATGAAACACATCATGAAGATTAGCAAGAGATGGTGGTAAAGCAATTTGATAGGCCACTTCTCCCGTCATTTGTAAAATATGCTACTGACCTATGAAACACAGAGTGAGCTTTTGAGACTTCAAAGCTCGACCAACACCAGTTACCTGAGTAACCCTCAAAAACACGTGATCCCCCTCTTGGAACTCAAGTACTTTCCTTTGCTTATCATAATAGCTCTTCTGGTTACTATGCAAATATGTCATCTTCTCTTGGTTTATTTTGATATTCCTTGTGGTCTATTGGATAATCTTCGGTCCAATCACATCACTCTCTCCCGACTCATACCAACATAAAGGTGTCATATACCTTCTACCATAAAATGCCTCAAACGGTGTCATTCCAATGCTTGAATAGAAACTGTTATTGTAGGTGAATTCGATCAACAATAAAAATCTATCCTAAGAACCTCCTTGTTCTATCACACAAGACCTCAACAAGTCTTCTAAGTATTGAATAGTTTTCTTTGTCTGACCGTCTGTCTACGGATGGTAAGCAGAACTCAAACGCAACTGTGTACCCAAAGCCTTCTGCAAAGTCTCCCAAAACCTTGACGTAAACCTATGATACCTATCAGATACAATATTGGATGGAATCACATGCAAACTGTAAATCTTCTCAACATACAGCTCTACTAGGTTCTCCAACTGATAGTTAAGTCGATTCAGAATGAAGTGAGTCGACTTAGTCAACCTATCCACAACAACCTAAATGGTATCACAATTCTTCCTTGTTTGGGGTAAACTAGACATAAAGTTCATCAAAATGTTATCCCACGTCACTTAGTTAGGATTGGTTGAAAATATACATGTTAAAGAAGTCTCATATCACTTAGTTTTGTGAAGGAAGAGGGAGTCCGGGACTATATATAGGATACAAGTTCTTTGAAATCCCACATCACTTAGTTTTGTGAAGGAAGAGGGAGTCAGCGGATATATATATAGTGTCATACGGTGAACTGACTTTGGTGTGTTTTGCTTTGGAAAGCAAATGTCGCGGTTAGCAAGAGTCGCCACCGACTTTTCTTTTATCCAATAAGGAAAGGTGGAAAAGAACAGGAAAGACCTTAATTTAGATTTTGGGTTCGGGAGGTACATTATACAAAGGGAAGGTGTTAGCACCCTTTATATCCATGGGCTCTTAATTGCTTGATCACTTATGTTTGTCTGGAAAAAGTGGTTGTGAATTGTTTAGAAAATGTTTTGAAAAGAGAATTTAACTTTGTAATGATTCTTGTATGAATGTATACAAAGTGGTTATCTCGTTTAGTTTTGAAAGTTGTTTAGAAGAATATAACTCGGTAATGATTCTAGTATGAATGTATACCAAGTGGTGATTTTCTAAAAGATGTTTTGAAAGGTGTGGGGTGTGAAAAATATTTTAGGTTGTGAATCAGCAATTAAGAGTTATACCCACCCAGGGTCTTTATAGGCATTTCCTATCCTTATGAGGGTAAAACTGTCCTTACTATTGAGAAGTAAGTAGTTTTATCCTTTGGATGTAAAAGGACATCGTAGGGTCATCGATTGGTCATTAAAGGTAACCTTTGTAGGGATACCTTAGCATTCGAAGGGACGATCATCATTTAACCGTAGGCAATACCGAAGGGTCATCGAGGGACTAAGGCAACATTCGAGGGACTATGATGATTTAACCGAAGGGTCTTTGCTAAGTGTATCTCCACATTCGCGGGACATGACCATAATATCGTGATATCGCAAGGCAACAAAGAGAGGTCCAAGATCACATATTCAAAGGCAATATTTTATAATCAATTAGGTAGTTGTAATCAATTAAGAAATTAGGTCCACATTAAAATCGATTAGGTAATTAGGATAACTCTCCACATTAAAAACAATTAGGTAATTTAGGATAAATCTCCACAAGGGTATCCCACAAATAAAGTGGAATACCTAGCAAGCTACTTGTTCCTAGGAATAGGTGAACCTTTACAACATTCAGCACACAGGTCAGGATACCAAATCAGGGTGCAATCGAGGATTACACCGCAAAATGAAACACAGCAGTAATAATATCAGGCAAAATAACGCATGATTAACAGAGAACAGATCAGATAAGCATAGAACAGAACAATCAAAATATCAGTGACTGTCGCATTCGCCTCTGCCTCGCCTAGCGAAGGCCTAGCGAATACTCGCTACATGCTCGCTTAGCGATGTGCTAGCGAGCGGCTGCGGGTTTTGAATTTCAGAACAGTATGACCTCAACCTGCTGCATGCCTTAAGGCATCCGATACATAAATTACATGGTTCAGCATTCACAATATTCAGGCACACTTAAATTCACATGCAAAACCTCAAATATGTTTATGAATTCGATTATTATATCACATGCAAATTAAGAACATAAAGCAATAATAGTAATGCAAACCTGTTTGCAATCGAATTGCTACTTGGAATTGGCGAGTCGGATTGAGTTGAACCTTGATGCAAATGAATTTCCTTCAGAGTTTCCTTTAGGGTTGCTCTGAATTCTCTGGGTTAGCCTCCAGGGTTTGCTGTGCCTTCACTCTTGCTCCCGTCTTCCTTCCGTTTTTGTTCTCCTTTTTCTGACTGAAGCTTGGCTATTTATAATGCTCTTGTTGTGACCTAATGGGCTCAGAATGAAGCCCAGAATTTTCTGATATCCGCAAGCTTCGCTAGGCGAGCGGTAGAGCGAGGGCTTCGCTAGATGATATGGAGAAAACAACGTTCATTACACCATGGGGCACTTTTTGTTATAAGGTGATGCCATTTGGTCTCAAGAACGCCGGTGCTACTTATCAGAGAGCCATGGTGACTTTGTTTCATGATATGATTCATCATGAAATTGAATGCTATGTTGATGACATGATAGCAAAGTCCCAGACAGAAGAGGGGCATTTGGTAGATCTGGCCAAGTTGTTCGACCGGCTGAGACAGTTCAGACTGAGGTTGAATCCGAACAAGTGCACTTTCGGAGTGCGGTCCGGTAAATTGCTGGGGTTCATTGTAAGTGAAAAAGGAATCGAGGTTGATCCTGCAAAAGTAAAAGCAATAAGAGACATGCCTGAACCGAGAACAGAGAAGGAGGTTCGTGGTTTCTTAGGTAGATTGAACTACATTTCACGGTTCATATCTCACTTAACAGCCACGTGTGAACCGATATTCAAGTTGTTGAAAAAAGATCAAACGGTCAGGTGGAATAATGATTGCCAAGCGGCATTTGAAAAAATAAAAGAGTATTTGCAGGAGCCTCCGATTCTGATGCCTCCTGTGGAGGGAAGACCGTTAATTCTGTACCTGACAGTCCTCGAGGGGTCTATGGGGTGTGTATTGGGGCAGCATGATGAGTCTGGTCGAAAAGAGCATGCCATATACTACCTTAGCAAAAAGTTTACCGACTGTGAAACAAGATATTCACTGCTCGAGAAAACTTGTTGTGCTTTGGTCTGGGCTGCTCGCCGACTGAGGCAGTATATGCTGGTTCATACCACTTTGTTGATTTCCAAGATGGATCCAATCAAGTACATTTTTGAGAAGCCAGCATTGACCGGACGGGTTGCGAGGTTGCAAATGATTTTGACTGAGTATGATATTCAGTATACATCTCAGAAGGCAATCAAGGGGAGTGTATTGTCTGATTACCTCGCCCAGCAACCTATTGATGATTATCAACCGATGAAGTTTGAATTCCCTGATGAGGACATCATGTTTCTCAAATCGAAAGATTGCGAGGAACCAATCCCGGAGGAGGGGGCTGACCCTGAATCCGAATGGATTCTGATGTTTGATGGGGCCGTTAACGTGAATGGAAGCGGTGTTGGTGCTGTTTTGGTTACGCCGAAAGGATCCCATATTCCTTTTGCTGCCCGGCTAACATTTGAGTGCACCAACAATGTGGCTGAATACGAAGCGTGTATATTGGGGATTGAAGAGGCAATTGATTTGAGAATCAAGAACCTTGTCATATATGGAGATTCAGCTCTGGTTGTAAATCAGGTTAACGGAAAATGGTATACGCATCAATCTCATTTAGTGCCATACCGGGATTATACGAGGAGATTGTTGACGTTTTTCACCAAGGTGAAGTTGCATCATGTGCCTAGAGAGGAGAATCCTTTGGCAGATGCTTTGGCTACTCTGGCCGCCTTGATTAAGGTGCAGAGGTGGAATCAGTTCCCCAGTGTTGAAGTAGGTCGTCTGGATAGACCGGCTTATGTGTTTGCTGTTGATACACCGCCTGATGATGAGAAGTCGTGGTATTATGATATCAAGCGATATCTAGAGACGCAAGAGTATCCTGAAGGAGCATCTAAGAAGGACCGAAAGACTCTGCGGAGGTTGGTCATGGTGTTCTACCTGAATAAGGATGGGGTTCTGTACAAGAGGAATTTCGATTGGGTCTTGCTCAGATGTGTTGATGATAAAGAAGCAAGCCAATTGATGAAAGAGGTTCATGAGGGATCGTTCGGTACCCATGCCAGTGGGAATGCGATGGTGAAAAAGCTGCTGAGGGCAGGTTATTATTGGATGACAATGGAGGCCCAATGTTTCAATTTCGTGCGGAAGTGTTATAAATGCCAGATTTATGCTAACAAGGTGCACGTGCCTCCAAATCCGTTGAGTTTGATGTCGTCTCCATGGCCGTTTGCTATGTGGGGCATTGATATGATTGGGAAGATAGAGCCTACGACTTCGAATGGGCATCGGTTCATATTGGTGGCTATTGATTACTTCACCAAGTGGGTTGAAGCAGCCTCTTATACGAACGTGACGAAGCAGGTCGTTGCCAGATTTCTCAAGAGAGACATCATTTGCCGATATGGGGTTCCTGAGAGAAACATTACTGATAATGGTTCTAATTTGAATAACAAGATGATGGCAAAGTTATGCCGGGAATTCAAGATTGAGCATCACAATTCTTCTCCCTATCGTCCGAAGATGAATGGGGCGGTTGAGGCAGCCAACAAGAACATAAAGAATATTGTGCAAAAAATGGTGGTAACCTATAAAGACTGGCATGAGATGTTGTCGTTTGCATTGCATGGGTATTGAACGTCGGTGCGTACATCTACTGGGGCAACTCCTTTCTCTTTGGTATATGGGATGGAGGTCGTGCTACCGGTTGAGGTTCAAATTCCCTCTTTGAGAGTCCTGATGGACGTGAAATTGCAAGAGGCAGAATGGGTAAGGACTCGGTACGAAGAGTTGAGCCTAATTGAAGAGAAGAGGCTAGCGGCCATCTGTCATGGGCAGTTATACCAGCAAAGGATGAAGCGTGCTTTTGACAGAAAGGTACGACCTCGGGTATATCACGTGGGTGATATGGTGCTGAAAAGGATCCTTCCTCCTCAAAACGATCGAAGGGGCAAATGGACACCCAACTATGAAGGTCCATTCGTGGTCAAAAAGGTTTTCTCTGGCGGAGCCTTGTTGTTAACGACCATGGATGGCGAGGATTTTCCATCCCCTGTGAATGCGGACGCAGTTAAAAAATACTTCGTATAAAGAGACCCGCTGGACGAAAAGAATAAAATAGTCCAGGCAAAAATGGGCATCCCGGCGAACCAAAAAAACAGAATGAAAAGGTTCGGGCAAAAGTTAGGGATAAAATGAAAAAATGTACACCCGGCAAGTCGAAAACCTGAAAAGGCGACTTGGGCAAAAAGGGGTATCCCGGTGGACTGAAAACCCGAAAGGGCGACCCAGGCAAAAGAGGGATTGAAACGAACAACTGCGTCTGGCATGATCGTTTTTGCGCTTTGGTTAAAGCATCATGGATAACACCCGGTAGGGATCAGTTGGAATCGTTTTGTTCAGAAGGCAGAAAGCAAGGATAGTCTGAGGACATATGGGGTGTAACTGAGTTGGAACTCGATGAGATCACGGGTTTCATATTGCCATTAGGATAGATTTTTCCTTTTGTGCGCAATTACCTCTTTTCAGGAATTGCTTCCTTTGTATTGCTCAATTTGAGCCACACTTTTTCAATCAATAAAATGCATATTCAGTCAAATAATTTTGTTTTTGTTTTTCATTACCGCTTTGATTGCAAAAACATCTGATTATTTTGATAAAGAATCTTGCATTTTTAGACATACAGGTCCCTTCCAATGCATGTGTTGAAACCTTGACACGCCTGGGGCACGGTTTTATCTAACGGTCTGTTTTGCAGGTACTGGTAGATATTTTCGCTCACTTGCAGGTTGTGATGTGGAAGCTGTTGACAAAATAAACCCCCATGGAGTCCGATCAGGGACGATTGAATAGAAGAACGGTGAGAAGACGACGGAAGGACGTACGACGATCCTTGGAATTAATCAAGAAGACTCTTCAAAGTCGGAAGATTGAAAAATGTGTATAGTCCCAGGAGTTCGCTCTCCGTCGAGTACGGAGCGGTTGGGAATACAAGATGATGGAGCAGAAAAGGTCCAGACGAGTCAGGATGGTTATCCCCAAGCAGAGTCAGAAGGACCAACTCCCCAGCAGATTCAAGGTCTGTGACTTCCCTAGCAGGGTCAGGATGGTTATCCCCAGCAGGTGTCATATCAATGCTTCCCCAGTCGTCGGGCCTGAAGGTTGCGTTTTCCCCAGCGGAAGTATCTGTGTGCGGTGGTTTCCCAAGCGGAGTAGGGATTGATATCCCCAGCAAGTCAAAGACAGTTGTATCCCCACAGAGTGCATTGGTGGTTCTATCCCCAGCAATTTCCCAAGCGGATCGGGTGCAAAGGAGGTTATCCCCAGCAAGGGATGCCTATCCCCAGCAGCAGCGCTATTCCCCAACAGGGTGGAGATTGGAGTATTGGCGAGTTCCTCAGCATAGTGTCTCGAGCTCCCCAGAAGAGCCCCTTGAGGGGGATGCCTTTTTATACATTCATCATGAAAAAATAGCATAGCATATTGCATAAAGAATCGCGTAGCATTTCCATGTTTATGGAGCATTACGCAGAAAAAGCAATCATGCATCATATTGCAAGCATAAGCTAGTCTCAGACCGTGGTTACCGTTTGAGAAGTGGTTGCCTGAGGGTGAAGGTGTTGCTCCGAGGAGTTTGGCACCGTTTTTTATCAACCGTACTTCCCCAGTAGTGCGATACTGGAGGAAATTTTCCGTCGGACAGAGATGGGAATGTTACGCGATCAACGCGACTCAAGCCGTGGTTACCGTTTGAGATTTAGTTTCGCCTGAGGGTGAAGGTGTTACTCTGAGGAGTTTAGCATCATGATGTCAGATCAGCAATGTTCCCCAGTAGTGCGATACTAGAGGAAACTTTCCCGTCGGACGGAGATGTAAATAACATCAAAGGACGTTACGCGATCAGCGCGACTATCGGGGTTCAATCGGAGAAAGGGAAATGTTGAGACATTTTCTGGAGAGCGGGGTTCAATCGGAGAAAAGGAAATGTTGAGACATTTTCTGGAGATCGGGGTCCAAATGGAGATTGGAGTTGAAGATTATATCCAGGATGAGGTCCTAAGGATTATCTTCTGTTCATGTGTCACCTTAGGCTTTGGCGGAGGCCAGTAGAGGTCGTTATGGGTGTCTTCTGAAGAAGAGATGCACATGTTACCTTCCTTTTGTGAAGGTTTACCCTCTGATATGTCGCCCTCAGAGTGGTGTTTGGTGTTATTTCCGAGTTGCCAGCGGAATTATCACACGAAATGGGAGAACGGGGCTCAAATGGAGAAAAGGAAATGTCGAGACATTTTCTGGAGAGCGGGGTTCAAACGGAGAAAAGGAGACACGAGGTGTTTTCTGGAGAACGGGGTTCACAATGGCGATCACGAGTTATCGTCAGGCGACTGGGGTTCAAATGGAGAATGGGGTTCATTATTTTGGCAAACAAGGGGTCGGGGTCCAAATGCAATGATCCGGGATCATGTGCGCGAAAGAAAATTTCGGGGTTCAAGAAAAGCAAAAAAAAAAGGATAATAATCCCCAGCGGGTGTGTGGTGTTCAAGCCATAGTTATCCCTGTGTTATCATTTATTTTGGTACTCAGGTCGACATGTTGTTTCGGTGATCAGGCCGACTTTTTCCGTACCAGACGGATTTTTTCAAGAGATTGCTTCTTCGCCGATTCTGACAGGCGTTGTTAATTATTTTCCCATCAGAGTGCAAATTGTTCATCTGTTCTTGGTATTCAATCACTCTTCATCCTGATCATCTGAAAGCCGAGGCTATTCATATCGACAGGTTCACAGTGGATTGAATAGGGGCAGCTGTAACACCTCAAAATTTGCCCTCCTCTCTTGGGACTAGCTTAACATATTGCATATCATTTCATAGGTCATTAGACATTGCATATTGCATATCATGTGGTTACATTGTGCAAGTCATCCCTCAAAAGTCTTGGTCAGAAGATAAGAGGTGTGAAGGTTCAAGCCTGAGGGTTTGTGGACTGGTCATTAATCATCTGAGGATGTGTGATTCAAATTAGGGTTTCTTGGTGCCTCAAGGAGGTTGAGCTTCATCTTGGTTGAAATGATACATCATAATCATCATGGTCTTGATATCATCCAAGAGGTTAAAGAGATTGATCAGACACCTTGAGATTAGGGTTTTGACCACTGGTCAACCCTAATCAGTTGAATCATCTGCATTGGGCCAATCAGGGCATGGCAAGGAGATGGGGTCTACAATGGATATGGGGATCATCATGTGATTATATTGAGCTTATGGAGGCTAGGGTTTCATCCTTGAGCCATTTCATCAGAAGTTTGAGGCTCAACTTGATCAGTGCACAGCCAAATTCATCTATCAATCAGAAGAGTCAATTGTGGTCAACTGTGCCAGAAATGATGGATTTGGAGGTGGGAGAGAGTTGGATACACTTCATTCATGTTGAAACAAGTTTCATTTGGCATTTCAAACATCAAGAATGAAGAAAATAAAATCAGGAGAAAAGTTTCCAAAAATAGAAAGTGGCTTGTAATGAAAGTTTCCAAAAATGGAAAGTTTTTCACCTCAAAATTACATGTCCAGAAATGCTTCAAATGAAATTTTGTTCAACATGAAAGTTGTATATCTTGCTCTCACCTTTCCAAAAAGTCCAAGAACTTGAAATTCCCATGTATGGTTGACAAGTTATGGTCCAATCATTTTCCAAAAATGCCTAAAATCAAAGTGGCATAACTTTCACATGGAATGTCCAATTTGGATGATCTTTCTTTGAGCAAATCCCATTTCACATGTACTTTCATGGTGCATGGTCAAAATTCATCAAAAATGGTCAAGGCAAAAAGTCATTTTTCAAGTGGCTTCTTTTGAATTTTTGGTGTGAACATGTGAATTTGAGATTTACAAGGCCTATGCACATGAGACCACTTCCAACACTTCAAAAATGCCAAATGAAATTTGCTCCAACTGGTTTTTGCTGTCACATTGCTTAATTTGGGAAAGGTCATTTTGGAGATTTCACTAAAAGTTGCATTAACACTAATTTCATCCAATTTTGCTAATTGTGATTAGCAAGTTGATTAGGCATGAGTATAAGTTGGTGATTATAACAGAATTGCTAATGACATTTTCATTCTCCAAGAATCATAACTGTTTTTCCCTCCAAAACCTCCAAATTCTCTCAAACTTCATCACACATTTTTGATCATTTCTCATCCAAATCTTCATCAATTCGCATCATTCTTCTTGGATATACATTCCTCAAGTGATGTTGATGAACTGTTTTGCAAGACTCGTGGCCAAAGCTTGATGAATGTGGACTGTTGGAAGCTTGATCAACAATGGCAAATGGATGAATCTTGCAACTGAAGCATCTCTGAGCTGGTGAACCTTTTCCATTCAACTTCTTCATCAATAAGCTGTAACTGTTTCGGCCTTTTGCACCTTGAAACATCCGAATCGTGATCTGCAATCTCCAAGAGGTAGAGTTTCGAAAGTCTCCATTGCTTGAATCTTGATATGCGTTTTGTAGATTGTTCAACATAGATCAACATGCTGTTTATAGTTTTTGATTTGGTTAAGTATTGGATGAGAAATCGTGAATTGAGGTTTTAGGTGCGTTTCTTTTTTTGCTCGATCCGGTTGATAGGTTGAGAGTTAGGTTAAATGCTTGGCATATTCATGATCTAGGTTGAGAGACGGTTCCAATGGTGTATGGTTTGTAGCATTTGGTTGAGATTTGTTGTTCATCATTTTCTGGAATTTCTGGAATTGTTCTTGTTGAAGAACAAGCTGAAGGTCGCGTTTGATCCAAAAATCCCTGGCCTGCGTTTGAATTCATGTTTCCCGCCGGATCTGGCCAATGAGCGAGCGCCATGCATTTAAATGAAATGACCGTGTTTTGGTCGTGTGGCTCAGAATTACAGTTTTGCCATTATTCATTTAATTACTTCATTATTTCAATTTCTTCTTCATTTTCTATTTCAATTTCATCCATGACTTAGAAAATTCATAAATAATTCATCCTTTGTCCAAAATTTGTGAGGTTTTTTTCACCATGCTCCTTATGATGTGTAGATTTTAATGATGATTTTTAATATTTTTGTGCACATGTGGAAATTAAAAATGCTTAGGGATTGTTTGGATGTATGCAATTTGTACATGTTTTGCCATATCACTCATGAAATGATGATGCTTTCAAAGAAATTCATGAAATTTTTTGTGCTTATTCTGGACTCCTTGATGGTGATTTTGATGTGTAGTTTGTAATTTTTGGATACCTGGATGTTGAGATATGAATTTTTGAATAGAGGTGTGACAATTTGTGTCACACCAAGCTTGATGAATTTCATGATTTTATTTGCCTTGCTTAGGGATGTTGAATTAAGCCAAATTTTTGCATGATTGAGCATTATTATGTTGAGGTGACATGTGAATTTTTCTGGATTTTATTGATGGTATTTCCTGATTGATTGGAATTTTCTCCTCTGTTTCGTCATTTTGTGATTTTTTGTGACACATGTTACCATTTGATTTGTGAAATTCTGATCATTGATTGTATGAGTGTGCAATTTGGTGGAGTGATTCTAGACACATTATAGGTCATTGTGGTTTTGATCCCATTCATTTATCATATTTCATTTCTGTTTTATGATTATTGGAAGTTGATGATTGTTTTGATGACTTGTGTTGGCTTGCTTGAACTTGTCTGAACTTTATGAATTTAATTTCCCTACTTCCACTTGTCCAAATTGCATGAAAATTGATATGCTACTCATTGAATGTGTTCTGTTTAAGCTTGAATTTTTGTGGAATTTATTGAGCTGTTTTGATGTTGATTTGATTGTGATCATTCTGTTTGGTCTTTTGATGTTGCAAGTAGCATGCTTTGTGATATTTTGTGCATAAAATGATAATGGTGATTGATATGAGCATGGGACCAATTGGTTTTGCTTTTCAATTGTTTGATTGTGATTTTGGATAATTTTCACTTGCTGTTTTGGATTTTTCATCTCCTTTGGACCCTAGGCTTGGCCTAGTGGTCTTGTTTCTCACTTTTGAATTGTGTTTCAGGTTGAGATGCAAATGCTTTATGGAGAAAAATGCAAGTTGATTAAATTGAGTTTGGTTGCTTGTTGTAAACTAACTTGGTTTATTTTGTAGGATGCTTGGCTCACTTGAGTTGATTGTGCTTTGCACATTGCATTGTCTGATTGTATTGTCTGTTGATTCTTAACTTGTTTGTTTTGACTTTGTGACTTGAATATTGACTGTGCTTGATTGATCCCAGGTACCATAGTCGCTTTAGTTCTTTAAGAACTTGCTGTGCTGCTGCTTGGTTGTATAAACCAATTGAGGTAGACTCTCTTGTCTCCATGTAGTCTGGAAGACCTGGCCTGTTACTTGGCCAGGCAACTGTCTGAAGTCCTCCTTAAGAGGCGATGTTTGTGATTGTTTAACTTTGTCCCCAAGCAGGTAAAGACCTCTATGAGGCAATTGGCGGAACCCAAGGGATATGCAATCTATCCCCCGGCTATTCTTGTTGAGTCGTCCCTCTGCTCACACCACTGTGTTGACGCATTGGGACATTAACCCAAGATCTTGTACGTTTGTACAGTCGAGTCTGAGTCTTGAGTGTAGAAGGGTTCCTCCATTCTGGACCCACGCTCCTTTATCTGAAGCTCTCCCTGGCCAGGGATAAGAGCTGTGAAGTCTAATCTTCACTCACCTTTCATCTGCTTCACCCTGACTCTCAATGTCAGGGTTAAGAGCAAATACTACCCTGTACAGTTGACTTGCCTTGGCAGTCTAACCCTTTTGATTGAGCCTCACTTGACTGGATATAGTGTGTGCTATGTGAATGTTTGATTTGTTTTGTGTATGATTGTGTGTTTTGCTTTTCCTGGTTAGGATTAGCTTGCCGTTGCGCGAGTAGATAGAAACCATAACATAGGGCAATGATGCATGATAACACTAGGCTCGAGTACAGCTCCCTAGTAGTGTGTCTCCCTTTGTATCTGGTTAGAATTTCTTTCCCTTTCAGGGGAACTACGTCGCCCTGATCCTCATACCAGATGAGGTACGTAGGCAGGAGACCGTGCGAGGTCTCTCCGGGCACTTTTTTTTCTTTTTGTGTGTGTTTGCTTGTTAATCCTTTTGTGTGTCAGGATATGGATGTAAGCCCAGCGATTGGCTGTCCGTATCCTGATTGTGTTTGTTTGGTTCGGAAGCCGATGTAAGTCCAGCGATTGGCATTCGGGTTCCATGTTTTCCCGTGTTTGTGTGTGTCTTGTTTGGCGTGCGTGCGCCGAACTACGGCAGCTCTGATTCTCGTTCCAGACGAGATACGTAGGCATAGGACGCGATGTTCTAGCGAGCCCTCTCCTCTTTTACCCCACCTGTGTTGTCTTTAGTATGTGTGTGTATGATGTTTGTTTAGCAACCTTTTCTTTCTTTTAGAGCGTGGATCCCGTCGAGTACGACGGACGTGAGGGGTGCTAATACCTTCCCCTTGCGTAACCGACTCCCGTACCCTTTCTCTTTGGTCGCGAGACCAGGTTTTTTCCAGGTTTACTCTGAGCGTTTCCTTTCCCTCTTTTGGGATAAATAACGCACGGTGGCGGCTCTGTGTTGTTTTTGTTTTAGCCCGCCGGTTGTTTTTCGCGGATGCGACAGTCTGCAACAGGGTTATTTTGAAAGGGTTAACATCATTAGTTGAGAGAAAGACGCATCAGATCATAGGCCTCACTCGACAAAGATTTAGGGTAACTTTGTGGCAATTAGGAAAGAGAAACCCTTGTTGTGTCTAGGATGATAGTGGTGCACGATAGTGGTGCACCAGTTAGTTTTATTGGCTCGTCTTGCATTTTTGGGTTAGTCCTCCTCAGGGTACTTCCTAATCATTTTGTAATATGCTTCTTGGTTTATTGTTCTAGCTAGTGGTGCTTTAGGGCGATTGTTTCCCAGAGGTGGGGGTTGTTGCTTTTGTTTGTTTATGTTTGAGATTATTTCTCGTTGTGGCTTTTAGTTATTGTTGTTGTTGTTCCATTTGTTTTAGTTTTATGGTGCCTCTAGGCTCGAGTATTTATGATTCTCTTGTATCTTACACTTTTGATGATTTTTATATAGTTGTTTGTCATTAAAGATAGACAAAAGTTTCATAAAATTAGAGATTTTCATCTCATTATGTTTTCCAAATATCATTGAAAATTCGACCTTTTCCATTCAATTTTAAGTTTTGATTTTTGAACATTTTTTATCTCTTGTCAATTATTATTTTAATATTTAAAATACTACTAATCAGTGTTTTGTCAAAATTTTAAGAGGGGGGAGGAGGGGCGAATTAGGTGCTTAGAAATTTTAGAGAAAAATAACAAATTTTTGTCTTGAAATTTATTGGTTTACTTTTACTGGTTTTATGAGAAATGAAGTGACTACTTATTTTTCTAATTTAAGAAATATAAGTGATATGCTGCAAAATGATTGTTAAAAGTAAAGAACATCATGATATATACTAATTCCCCTTTCCAATCAAGGATACATCTAGTCCCCTCACATCATGTAAGAGATTTTACTATGTCTGAATTCTTGTTACAGACAACACTAGACTCTCTTATAAAATTCTAATACAAGTAAGAAAGCACCCCACTTTCTATACTTTTACAATCTAAGAGAAAGAACCATACTTCCTCTTTAACACACTTGTTACCATAACATGATAAACAAGTTTACAACAGACATATACAAATAAAATAATTTTGTGTACATATGATTGTTTGATCACTTTTCAAACACTTGTAAAAATGTTTTTCCCTTTCCTGAAACAATTATGATCAAATGATATGTATACTTAAGTGCTCAAAGAAGAGAATCAAACTTTTTATATGATATAAAAATATATGCAGTAGAAAAAATTTCTATGAAAGTTTTGAACACGGTAAAAAATAATTCAAGAAAGAGGTATGTTTGAATTTAAAAATTTATCTATTTATAATGATTCATGCACTACTCTATTTTCAACAAATAATTGCCAGAGTTATGAAAATATTTAGAGATGAAGAGAGGTGACAAAATAATGCAATGTTACAATAATTTTACAAAAAGAACATAGGTTAATCGATTAGCACCATAGGGGTGACCAATTACCTTACTTTAACGTTCAAAAAATTAGTGAAAAAAGGGGATGGTTAATTGATTAATTTGGCTTCCTTACTAATGGGTTAATCGATTAACTTAAGTGGAAATATAAAGTTTTATTCAAGCAGAATCATGGTTAATCGATTAGCTTAGTCTCCCTAGGGTTAATCGATTAGTCTTTTGTGGGCTTAGAGAAACTCAGTTAACGATGCCATTTTTTGTTATTTTTGAAAAAAATGAATAGAATGAATTTTGAATTATTTTCTTTGAGCATCTAAAATTTATATCATCAAAACATATTATACGATAGTTTATCTTGATTAAATTCCAATTTCCATAACTTGATCAAAATAATTCCGTTAAACCACATAATTGAATCATATAACTTAAAACTTGTCTTGAAATATTTAATTTATTGTTAAATTTTTTCTTTCTTATATAAATTTGTCTTCTTCAAAACACATTTATAAGAAATTTGTCTTCACAAAATATATATTGTATAAATCTTTTGACATCCTATAATTCATCTTTAAAATAAACATTAATAATAATAATAATAATAATAATAATAATAATAATAATAATAATAATAATAATAATAATAATAATAGTAATAATAATAATAATAATAATAATAATAATAATATAACGGACATATCTATCTACTCAGGTTTAACCAATTGTGTTTTATTTATAAAAAAAAAAAACTGTTTTATTATGTCATGTGGCGTAAGTTCCAAAAATGTTGGCATTAAAAGAAACAAAAGCACAAACATTATACAGTGATTCACCATTTCCACTAACCAATTAGCCATTTATAGCCCCACATATTTGACCACACAAAAACTCCTTGTCATATTTAATCTCATGCCACTATTATATACAGTAAACAAAAATATTTATCCAGCCATTTACGTATTTTTTTTGTTAAACATAATAAATATTTTTCCAATAATATTTATGGATAAAATAATTATTTTTATATGATATTGATTGCATTAGTATTTTTGATGACATTAAAATGTGTCCAATCCATTTTGCCCTTATTCAAAAGTAAAAACAAATATAGGTAAGTGTTATATGGTTTGATATTTCATTGTCAATTGACATTAAAAACAATCAAAATCGCAGAAGAAACATGTTGCAGCAATACTCAAATTTAAGTAGAAAAGAAAGAAAGAAAGAAAGAAAAGAAAACATTTCACAAAGAGCTAAAAGGACGAATCATAAAACAAAAGAGGGTGGCCTGTGTACGAAGCTTTTGACGGGAGAGAGAATGTTGCGTCAAATAAATAAAAAACAAAGAAATGCTATATCAGTGATTCAGTGATGAAGACTCAAGATTTGTTAAGGCAAAACGTATCTATCAGGGTCTATCTTGTAATTTGTTGGATTCAGAGAGTGAGAGCCATAATACAAACATGAACACCTGATCTACTGATTTACAGTATCACGCCTAGGTTACATATTGGACCCACATTCACATATGATAAGACAATAGTTAGTGTTGACAGTTGAGTGAACAAAAACTCCATGAAAACTCTATGCATGAAGCTTGAATTTTGAGAGAAAGAACATGAAGCTACATCATAACAAGTAGTGGAATAATCCTAACATAATTTTAAAATTCTGGTATGACATATACAACTAATTTTCTGCCTCTAACTTTAATAACATGTGTATTAAATAACCTTATGATCATATCATGCATAGCATGTGTCATACATGCTCTTAGCTTATGGAGACTTTATAATCATTTGTTATTTTGTCATTTAACTCTTCCACAAGCTTAACCATGATAAATATCTATCATTTCAAGTTTGGATACAAATGTGTTAAATTTTTAGTGAAGCCAAAGTTTTGGTCAAAAAATCAACAAGTTGTTCTTGAGTGGAAATTGGTAGCCGTTTATGAATTTATTTTAGACCTTTTCTCTTACAAAGTGGCAATGTATCTCTAAGTGTTTTGTTCTCTCATGAAAAATCAAATTTGAAGCAATGTGAATGACACTTTGAAAATAACAATAATATAGGTTATTTGCTACATGCGATGCCTAAATTCATTAAAAGATACAAAAGCTATTGTAACTCGCATGTTGCAGTTGACAAAGCTCGGTACTCTGTCTCTTTGAGTTAGTTTGTTGTTTCTTTGTTCTCCATGACACAACTAAATTGCCTAGCAATAAGATAAAACCAGTGGTTGATCTTCTTGAATCAGAGCAACCTATCTAGTCTACATCCACACAACCTCGACTTTGTGAATCAAAACTTCTAGAGAACACGAGGCCTCTATGAGGATTTTGTTTCAAATATTGAATTTCTCTACAAGCATCTTTAAGTGAGTGATGATTGGTGAATTTAAGAAATGACTAAGTTGTTGTGTGGCTAGAGTAATACCAAGTCTAGTGATGTTGAGGTATAACAGGGATAAGTGGTCTTTGTATCGTTATTTCTAGTCATTTTTTCTTAATATATTACCATATTTTTTTCATTTTATTTTCAATTATCATGTTTTATGTTTTGGTTTGTGCACTCTTGCTATTTTCAGGGCGTAATGAGCATCCAAGACAAAGAGGGATCAAAGACAAGGAAAAGAATGCAAGTCGAAAAAGATGAAATTTCTCCATACAAAAATCAAGGGGCTGTTACGACCACCCGTGGCAGTTGCTACGGGCCGTAGCATCCAGAAACCCTATGCACCCCTTGCCCATCTTTTGGTATAAAATGCAAAGACCTGCTACGGGTCGTAGCAGGGAGGCGAGAGAAAGTTGTTTTGTTTCCATCACTACGCCAAAAACTGGAATAGACAGCGCACCTTAGAGGGCGCTTTATTATAAAAGCGCTCTCTAAAGTGAAGCGAAAAATAAGGAGCAATAGACAACGCACTTTAGAGGGCGCTTTTGTAATAAAGCGCCCTCTAAGGTGAAGCGAAAAAATAAGGAGGAGATAAAGGGACAACAATACATGGCGCTTTTTATAAAGCGCCCTCTAAGGTTACCCTTAGAGGGCGCTTTTTGTAAAGCGCCCTCTAAGGTTACCCTTAGAGGGCGCTTTGTATAAAGCGCTGTTATAAGTCCATGTGCATTTCCAGCTTATAAAGCGCTTCTGGAAAGCCTTAGAGAGCGCTTCCATAAGCGCCCTCTTAGGCCCCCTTTAGAGGGCGCTTTTTTTCCACAAGCGCCCTCTAATGTCCCCTTTAGTAAACATTAAAATTATAAAATACTGCGCGTTTTGTTATTTCACTATCTGTTATATATTTTCGTTCTTTTTTACGTTAGGGTTCTAAGGCGTTTTCCTTCCACCTCTGTTAGATCTACATTATTACTGCGCGTTTCCTCCTTCTACCAATCAAAGGTACACGCTTTGCCCAATTTCTGTTTTATGTTATTGCTTTGTTTTAGCTTTGCCCAATTTCTGTTTTATGTTATTGTTGTCTATGCTACGTTTGTTTCGACCTGTAAAGTTTCAATATTCATAGTCATTTAAATAGTTTGGGTTTATTAGGGTTATACGACCTATGAACATGATAGCGCATGCAATGGGACTACATTTGTTTTCGACCTGTTTTATGTTATTGACGGTTGGTTTTTAGTGACCATGATAGCGCATGCAATGGGACTACATTACCCAGTAGTTAGGGTTATACGACCTATGAACATATGATTTTGTGTCAACACCAGTATCATTAGAAACCTAGGTCCGAATGTGTTTGAACTCTTCTGAAATTGTTTTTTGTTTATTTTAATTGTTTTCTTTATTACAGGTAAAATGACTTTTATGATTTTAATTGTTTTTACATTTGTCATCTGATTTTAATTGTTTTCTTTTTTACAGGTAAAATGGCTATTATGAAGTCAATCATTCGTGCAAGGGGCAAGGGATGCTCGGAAGTATCAATTGATATTTGTTTACATGGAGATGCTCTATTGTCGTCAAGCCTCATTCGCGTAGATGATGATGCTGGATATTTGAAAGTATCCCTCTACGACAATGGAACATGTCCATCTAAACATATATCAATTCTATCTTCAAAAGATAAGGGACCAAAAATATAAGGGGATTACGCAGCAAATCGAGTCAGTTGCATAAAAAGAAAAAGGTATAAACACAATTATATGATATTTATGATTTTAATTGTTTTTACATTTGTCATCTGATTTTAATTGTTTTCTTTTTTACAGGTAAAATGGCTATTATGAAGTCAATCATTCGTGCAAGGGGCAAGGGATGCTCGGAAGTATCAATTGATATTTGTTTAGATGGAGATGCTCTATTGTCGTCAAGCCTCATTCGCGTAGATGATGATGCTGGATATTTGAAAGTATCCCTCTACGACAATGGAACATGTCCATCTAAACATATATCAATTCTATCTTCAAAAGATAAGGGACCAAAAATATAAGGGGATTACGCAGCAAATCGAGTCAGTTGCATAAAAAGAAAAAGGTATAAACACAATTATATGATATTTATGATTTTAATTGTTTTTACATTTGTCATCTGATTTTAATTGTTTTCTTTTTTACAGGTAAAATGGCTATTATGAAGTCAATCATTCGTGCAAGGGGCAAGGGATGCTCGGAAGTATCAATTGATATTTGTTTACATGGAGATGCTCTATTGTCGTCAAGCCTCATTCGCGTAGATGATGATGCTGGATATTTGAAAGTATCCCTCTACGACAATGGAACATGTCCATCTAAACATATATCAATTCTATCTTCAAAAGATAAGGGACCAAAAATATAAGGGGATTACGCAGCAAATCGAGTCAGTTGCATAAAAAGAAAAAGGTATAAACACAATTATATGATATTTATGCATAGAAAATGTTAATTCTTGATCTTATACATCACCTAACTAATTTTATGATATTTTAGGTTCATGCTATTGATATTGAACAAAAAGAGGTTGTTGCTAAGAAGACTGCTGCTACCAAGAAAAACATACATCTCAGAGATGCTTTTGCTACTTAGTTTTATTTCTTTTTAAGTTATGAATTGGTTGTATATAGAATCTTTAGAAGTTAAACGATTATATATCAGTGGATTGTTGTATATGTATGGATTGTTGTATATAAGGCTTGTTGAATGCAATGTGTGAAAAAGGGCTTCAAATTATATAGTTTTGGGTGTACTGCTTCAATATACAGGTTGTCTAAAATAAAATAAAAAAATATAGCGCTTTTTAAAAAAAAAATTTAAATAACCACCCACTTTAGAGGGCGCTTTTACTGGAAAGCGCCCTCTAAAGTGGAAACATTTAAGGGTTTAGAGGGCGCTTCTACTGGAAAGCGCCCTCTAAACCCTTAAAAGTTTCCACTTTAGAGGGCGCTTTCCAGTAAAAGCGCCCTCTAAACCCCTTAAATGTTTCCACTTTAGAGGGCGCTTTTTTGAAAAAGCGCCCTCTAAAGTGGCCCTTAAAGGTCTTAAAGAGCCACTTTAGACAGCGCTTTCACTAGGAAAAAAAGCGCTGTCTTTACCTATGCCAGCGCCAGATTAGAGGGCGCTTTAAAGCGCTGTTATAGGCCAAAAAAAGCGCCCTCTTTTCCCTTATTTGGCGTAGTGCATAATTAGACTGATTCTCTTTTATTATGGCTCTTAGGTAATATTTAGTCTGATATAATTCTGATTGAATAGTCATTTAAGCCAATGATTTTATGTAATTTTACTTTTTTCTATAAAAATCATAGCCTATTAAGAGTTTTAGGAGGCCAACTTTTACCAAAAATTTTATTCCAAGTTTCTACGTAATATTTGTTCCCTTTTTCTATGTAACTCATGTCTCCAAAGGAGTAATTGTGGATCAATGTTTAATCATAATTCAGGTTTTGTCATCCATTATATTTCAATTGTTCATCTGTTGTAAACAATATGAATTTGATAATGAATACCGTTTCGATTATGTTTTCCCTCACCATGAGTGAGTACTTAATTAGGGACTAGGGGTTATGGAGATTATTTTAAGACCTATTGTATGATTTGTTACTATCGATTATGATAATTTTAATTAAACTTGTTTTTTAATATGAGTTCATACATTCCAACTTTGTTACGAAATCAAGTGATTCTTAGGTATCAATCGTTGTCTGAAAGGATATGTTTCGATACTAGAGCCAGATTTTTAAACAACCTAGTCCAAAACAGCGAAAGCGCTTGGATGAATTTAAGAAAACATATAGCTGAGCAAAAGCAACGACTCATCGAAGAATAATCCGACCGTGCGAAAGCAGACAAATTGTTCTTTGTCGGTATGGACGATACGCTGGCGAAAGCAGATATTGTTCATATTTATCTATTTTCTATAATTTATGAGGAATTATCGTAATAGAAGTAACGATGATTGTGCGATTGTGTTAGAGTATGAACCATAACACAAGGTCCTGTTTGTCCCAATTGAGATTTAAGTGATTTTTCTGTTAAGCTATTTTCATTTCATTATTTTTTCTATTAGGTTGTTTACCAAAATCCATATTTTTGATTTCTCTAGATATACACCGATAGGACGAAATACGGTACTTAAGCCATTGGTCTCTGTGGTTCGATATCTATTTTATTACTTCTCACAACCGTGCACTTGCGGTTACATCAAGTTTTTGGCGCCGTTGTCGGGGACTTCTTGCGTTTAATATTGAACTTTTTGTTTGATCATTGTATTGACTAGAGCTTACTTTTCTGTTTATTGTATTGTGTTTGTTTGTTGTGGTTCTCGCTGCTCTTGTATGCGAAGAACTCAGTCTGTTGGTAACTTAGTTGAGCCCATAGACAAAATCGAGCGTTTCTTACTCGAGAGACGCTGAAACCTTATATTACAAGCTATGGTCAATCTAGTTGATACTAAGCCCCTTAAGGATTATGTTATTCCCACTGAAGAGGAACCACATTGTAGTATTATGCACCCGTCAATTACTGAAGGAGAAGAGCGACCTAAAACGCTGCGGAATTTAAAAATTTCTCCTATAGTGATCCTTACGAATGGGCATGATCAATGATAGAATCGTTACCTCTTGTGCCGATTGAAACCTTTGATGCAGATCTACGGAGCGATCACGAACATTGAATGGTGACAACGCCTCTACTCAATCCACACGAACGGATTCATTCAATCTCAGTGCTAACTGTTACGAATGAAGGCTTTGAGTGGAAGAGAGAGAGAGAGAAACGAAATTACAACTGCACAAATGCTTCAGCACAAGGGTTCTATTTATAAAACCACTTGTGTGGGCTTCAAGCTAAAAATCCCACTTAAGTGTATGTGGCCCATATCTTATATTATGCCAAAATCACTTAAGCGCGTGGTACCTTACCATATTTCGTATTCTACTTAAGTACACCGTATCTTACGATGTTCTACAATTCATTTAAGCGCACCGTACCTTACGGTATTTCTTAGTTACTCTATATCTCATCAATTTGTCCTTTTGTGTGTGACCATGTAGATTTTCGCGGCATTGACAATTATATTAAATCACGTATTTAACATGATAAACAGTGAGCGGTATCTAGCAACACATCACTGCTATCCAAGACACGAAAATGTCATGTGATCTGACAAATCCTTTTATGATAATACTTATGTGAGAAATTACCCTTTTGCCCTTATGTTCATATTGAACATAAGGCATATACCGTGTCATCCTTGTCAAATTCAATATTGGGCCCGTAGACATTTATCCTGTTACGCAGGATGAGCGAATTCCATCTAGGTCACTCATATCCCTCAACATGCTTCATGGAGTACCCATCAACTGTCTTTATGGTCATCCAGTTACGGACAACGTTTGATCAACAATAAGGCACTTGACTCTACATCTAGGGTTCATAGTGGTTTCAGGTCGAAGGGTGGTATACACCATTATCACCATGAGAATAACTTATGACATTTTGCATAACATTCTATATAGTATTCTCATAGCGGGTCAATCCAGTATAAATATTACTCTTAATATTCATACATATGTTTAAGACTTGATAACTCCTTATCCATGATCCATGAGATGTGATCATCAGTCTATATACATAATAGTCTTAATGCTTTAATGTTATCCCACTTCACAATAAAGCTCGACTACGGATACTTTAAGAATAATGTCCTTATGTTTAATGTGATCTCATGATTAAGTCACACTTGATACATTAAATGGATTAGCTATTCTAGGGACTTTATTAAACAAACATAATAAAGAAAAAGTCTTTTATTATTAATAAATAATTCGATACAAATACCAAAAGTATAAGCCTCTAGGGCTTACACCAACAATTACGACTAATAATTTTGAATTAAAACCTTCCTTGATTGGTATGGTGCAACAACACTAATTTGTTAGTTTACCTTCGGAAAATCCGAATCTTCATCTTTCTATCTTTGTTGATAAATATGGTACCATTAAGGCACATGGTGTTGAACAAAACACCATCTACCTTTATTTGTTTCCCCTTTCTCTAAGAGACTGTGCGCGGGCTTAGCTCATATCCTTTCCCTTCAATTATATTACTTCCTAGACTCAATTGAAAGTGGCCTTTCTTGCACGGTACTTTCCGCCAATAAAAACGGCCCAAGTTAGGAATGAGATAAATAACTTAAGGCAAGAAGATGGAGAATCCTTGTTTGACGCGTGGGAGTGTTATAAAGATTTGTTAAGATTATGCCATTTCCATGGGCTTGAGAAGTGGATCATGATCCATACCTTTTACAATGGTTTCCTTTACTCCACAAGGATGACCTTAGATGTGGATTTTGGAGGAGCCCTAAAGAATAATCCTCAAGATATAGCCTATAATTTGATATAAGAGATGGCGATAAACCACCACTCATAGGAAAGCATGCGACAAGTTGCCACTAAATCTACCCCTAAGACCGATGACATTTTTGAGGTTAATATGTTTGATCATATGAATGCTAAGTTGGATATCATTTACCAAAAGATATATAGTCTAAGCATTTCACCTCCCACGACCACAATTCCAGCCCTTATTGCTTCTGTTTCCCCATCAACTCTCTACTGTGAGATATACGGAGTTAATGGACATACCAATAAAAATTGTCAAATGATTCTCACAAGAGGATCCACCCAAGAAAATTCAAACTTTGTGAATAATAACCAAAGGAATAATCCATAATCAACACATATAATCAGGGGTGGCGTGATTACCCCAGCTTCTCTTATAGGAACAACAACCCCAACAAGCCATGGAACCTCCGGGTTTCCAAAAAGCTACACCAACCGAACCTAAGAAATCTAATCTTGAACTTTTGATGAAATTTTTTTATTGGCGCAAACCCGTCAAAATGATGAGTTTAGAAATCAAAACCTCCTCATCAATGAGGCGCTTAGACAATTGAACACTAAGGTTGATAATGTTGTCACTCATACCCAAATATTGGAGACCTAAATCTTCCAAGTAGGACAACAACAAGTTGTTTCTTCCGTCCCTCCCGAATCATCCTCGGGGCAACCCGAACAAAATCCCAAGGGACATTTGAATGTCGTGATAACCCGTAATGGTAAGAAAATGGTTAGTTATAGTGTGTGTGTGTGTGTGTGAGAGAGAGAGAGAGAGGGAGAGAGAGAGAGAGAGAGAGAGAGAGAGAGAGAGAGTGAGAGAGAGAGAGAGTGTATATGTGTGTGTGTGTGTGAGAGAGAGAGAGAGAGTGAGTGAGTGAGAGAGAGAGAGAGAGTGTGTGTGTGTGTGTGTGTGTGTGTGTGTGTAAGAGAGAGAGAGAGAGAGAGAGAGAGGTTGGAGTGATTGTTCCAACACCACCCGAAAAGGAGGTCATTTAAGAGGTTGAGAAGGAGGCATCATATGTTGCTCCTCCTCCCTACAAGCCTATTGTTACTTTCCTACAAAGTCTTGTGAAAGCCAATAGTGGAGGCCTAACTCAAAAAGTCAGTGGAACTTCTCAAAAATATCTAACTCAATGTGCCTTTCTCTGAGGCACTAACTCAAATGCCCTCATATGCCAAATTCTTAAAAGAGATTCTTTCCAACAAAAGAAAGCTAGAGGACCATGAAATTATGATCATGACCCTTGATAGTAGTGTAGTGATTCAAAACATGGTAATCCCTAAGCTCAAAGATTCAGGAAGTTTCTCTATCCCTTGTCATATAGGTACCATGGACTTTGAGAGAGTGTTATGTGCTTTAGGAGCTAGTGTTAGCTTGATGCCTTTGTCCGTGTGTAAGAAGTTGGATATGGGAGACATGAAACCTACCAATGTGTATTTAAGTATCCTATAGGTTTGTTAAAGGATGTCTCGGTGAGAGTTGGAGAGTATTATGTGTCAGTCAAATTTTTTATAATGGACATCAATGAAGATTGTCAAATCCTGATAATTTTAAGAAGACCTTTCTTAGCTACGGTAGGAGCCATCACATATGTCAAAAGAGGGAAATTGACCTTTGAGGTAGGAGATAAGAAAAATTAAATTCATTTTAGAAAAATTGTTGAAAAACCCTTCTTTAAGGGATTCTTATTGTTTGGTTGACTCGTTAAGCGGTTGTGTTCAAAATAACGCATCAAAACCTCCTCTGACCGCTAAGTTGGAAGAGAGTTTTCTTTGTGGGACTAAGGTTGAGAAAGTTGATACCAAGGCTAAGGGTTATGAAGAATACTTAAGATGGAATCCTATCCCCTCCAACCAAGGCCTTGACGCACCTGTTATGAAAGGTAATGAACCCAGGAACCATGGGACCTATCTAGAGTTAAAGAAGAATAAACCAAAGGAAAAGGAGGGAGTGAAAGAGAAAGTCCATGAAAAACTAGGCCTAAACTATGAGCCTCCGCATCGGAGGAAGAAAAAGAAAGAAGGTTGCATGACATGGATGTCTAGGGTAAATTGGGCTCCTACAATGGCTAAGGACATGCTAAGGATTCCAATTTGAAGGAAGAACCCTCTTGAGTTAAGGGTGTGAATGGTCAAGCTAAACGGTCTTAAACAAAGTACTTCGTGGGAGGTAACCCACGCTTTTTTGCACTAATTTGTTTCTTTTTGTTATGTTTCTTTTTCAGTTAATAAAAAGCTCACAAGAATAAAGCCAAACAAGTACCAAATTGTTGGAAAAAGCTGAGAATAATTGCTCTTGGAATCATGCCCAGAAGAAAACCCCAAAAACCAAGAAAACAAAATCCCCCATAGAAAAAACCAGAGGCCTACTACAGACACTTGTAGCACCTTTTATGGGTCGTAGTAGGCCTAGCCCATAAAACCCTAATTTCCACTCATCATCATTGCAAAACAATACTCTGCTTCGGGCAGCCATAGCACGTGCTACGGGCCGTAGCAAGGCATGCATAAGGAGAACTTAAATTTTGATTATTTTTTTCAAATTCAAATCTTTCTTGGGACCCCGCACACCTCTAATTAAACCAATCATCACCCATTAACTTTTTTAAATATACCAAATATGATTTTCTAACCATCATTACCACCATTCATTTTCTTTCCAAATCTCTCATCATCTATAAATTCTCCAAACCTTTTTCCAAACCTTCACAAAAACTCCATTGTTTCCAAACACAAAACCTCTACCTTTAACCTCATACTAACCCTAACCACGAAATCTCCTTCATAAAAGTTCATTATCCATCATCCTTATCATACTTCCAGGCACAAATTCTCCAAAATCTTCACTTAAATTTTTTCTCAAAGATTCATCCATCAATGGGACCTAAGAGGATCGACAAGGGAAAATAAGTGGCGGAGTCATCAAGGCCTCCCAATAGAGGAACCACCCATTCATCCAACCCTCACAACATCGTAATTGAATACGATTCGCGAGCTAAGTGGTACTCCACACTCATCAAGCGGAGGATCACTGCATGAAAGTACACATGCGAGAACATTCCTACTACTCTCGACCACAAATCCGAAATATATAGGATGATCCACTCGATTGGTTTACTTGATATCATGAAAAAGGAAGCGCTTAAATTTGAGTGTATCACCCTTGGGTTTCTTGCACCTTAGATTTTAAGTTGCAAAAGAAGTATATCAACGGAACAAGATACTATTACGGTACTCTCAAATTCCTTCTTTTTAACCAAAACCAACAATTGAGTGTAGAGGAGTTGGGAAATATCCTCCAATTGCCCATCTATGGGTCGAGAGATGTCCCAAAGGAGTTTGACGCTAATATCTTTTGGTGTTCTATTTCTGGCAATCACTTTTACACCTTCGCGAGGGAAAAGGCCTTCAATATCCAACCTCATGCTTCCAGTATGCGCAAAAGACGCTTCCTACACCTTGTTTGAACATGGTGATAACACCGAAGTGGATAGCCAAAGGGATCTCTTTTTCTTGCATTGCATGGACACTAATGGAATTCTTAATGTCGTCGCCTTTGCGGCTAACTATTTGGGTAAGTTTGCATGAGTGGCCACTAGAGACATTTCGATGGGGGGTATGATTACCCAAATCACTGATTTCCTGGTTTTGAGTTCAATTTGGCTGAGGACCATGTTATTGAGGGAAAGATAAAAATTGATATGGAAGCCCTTGTTCATCAAGGGATGATTTATATGGACATAAACACCTATATGGTGATGGTCTGAAATAAGTCCATTCTTGACTTGCCTAATCCAAGAAAGGTAAGAATTGATGCTACGAATGATTGACTTTATCAAGCGGGTGTCCCCTCTCTGATTAACTCATCAGAGGAAGAAGGTGAATCTGATAATTCTAACCATCGCGCAGGTACTTCCATGAAGGAGGATGTTTTTTCTCCATTCCTACTTCTCACCTAATACGAAGCGGACACTTCAAATACAAACTAAGATAGGTGGGAGTGGGTCCAATCGATGATCCAAGGGATGAAGGTGGAACAAAATAGGCAAGGAGTGGTCTTGGATGACATCCAAGCAATGATGCAACAACTCATGTTGTTGTTCCTACCTCTTGAGTGAGGTTCTTGTGAGTTCCACTCCCTCTTTCTTACGCTAAAACATTGAGAAAAATATTTGGTTCAAGTTTGGGGAGGGGGTACTTATTTATTTTCTTGCACTTTTCTTTATTTTTCTTTCATTTTTATGTTCATGTTTCTTTCTTGTTTTTAGCTATTTTCAATTTGTTTGTTTCAATAAGACCGTTTGTCGTAGCTTTTTCCAAACTAGAAACGTACAATTTTTTATCATGATAAGCTTCGGTTGTGGGGAAAGCGGATAAGTATATAGAGTTTGAGGGAAGAAAGGCTAGAACTAGGGACATTGGAAATGTTTGAAAATTTAGGTATTACCCGAACACCCTAGGTCCCCTATAGTAGGAGTGAGTCCTTCGTGTAGATTTGTGCCATAGTATTTGGCTTCTAAAGAGTATCTCCTGATTAATTCTAAGTGATATCCGGCATAATTTAGACTCATCTACATGTATGATTGGTTGGAAAACCATAATCTTGGGCACCAAAATGATGAAAAGACAATAAAAAGGCAACTACCTTCTAAATTGGGCAACCCTCACCTAGTTATTTAGCCTAACAGTGGTTGAATCTTCAAAGTGTCATCCCAAAGTGGACCAATAAACGCCAAAGTGTGTAAATTCATCAGAAAAAAGGGGGGGGAAAGAATATGATGGTGCCTAAAGCAAAAATTACCGACCAGTCATATGTATGCCGCGGCAAAAATAAATAAAATGCCTTAATATTGATTGTCTGAATGAAAGGGGAAGGGAAAAATCGTACAAAGAGACTTAATCCAAAAGCATAGTTGGAGAGGTGTATGAAAGGTATACTTAGGTTTGTGGCTTCACCACGGTTAGTGTTCTTGCGAATAACTTTGTTGACAAGTGACTATGAAGAGAACTAGGCCTAGTCGATTAGAACAAAGACTCCCATATGAGTACCATTGACCTTGTTCTCGTAAGCTTTCTCATGATGTTGATTGATTGATCCAAAAACTCGTAAATGCAAGATTTGTTGCTTGAGGATAAGCAACAATCTAAGTTTGGGGAAGTTTGATAAGTGGTCTTTGCATCGTTATTTCTAGTCATTTTTTCTTAATATTTTACCGTGTTTTGTTCATTTTACTTTCGATTATCATGTTTTATGCTTTGGTTTATGCATTCTTGCAATTTTCAGGGCCTAATGAGCATCCAAGACAAAGAGGGATCAAAGACAAGAAAAACAAGGGAAAATGGAAAAGTCGAAATTTCTCCATACAAAAACCATGGGCCTGCTACGACCACCTGTAGCAGTTGCAATCGACCGTAGCAACCATAAACCCTAGGTGCCTCTTGCTCATCTCTTGGTACAAAAGGCAGAGACCTGCTACGGACACCCATAGCAGCTACTACGGGTCGTAGCAGGAAGGCAAGAGAAAGTTGTTTTGTTTCCATAATTAGACTGATTCTCTTTTATTGTGGCTCTTAGGCAATATTTGATCATATACAAATCTGATTGAATAGTCATTTAACCCAAGGATTTTATGCAATTTTACTTTTTTTCAATAAAACTCATAGCTTGTTATGAGTTTTGGGAGGTTAACTTTTATCACAATTTTTATTCCAAGATTCTACGTATTATTTGTTCCCATTTTCTCTATAACTCAAGTGTCCAAGGGAGAAATTGTGGGTTAAAGTTTAATCATAATTCAGGTTTTATTATCCATTCTATTTAAATTATTCATTTGTTGTGATTGTTAGATATGAATTTGATAATGAATACCGATTCGATTATGTTTTCCCTCACCATGAGTGAGTACTTCATTTGGGATACAGGTTATGAAGATTATTTTAAGACCTATTGTATGATATGTTTTTATCGATTGCAATAATTTTAATTAAACTTATTTTATAATTTGAGTTCATGCATTCCAACTTTGTTACGATAGTAAGTGGTTCTCAGGTATCGACCGTAGTCTGAAAGGATATGTGTCGATACCTGAGCATTGATATTTAAACAACCTAGTACAAAACAGCAAAAGCGCTTGGACGAATTTGAGAAAACATACAGCTGATAAAAAGTAACAAATCCTCGAAGAATAATATGGTCGTGCGAAAGCATACAAATTATTCATTGTGGGTAGGGGCAATGCGTTGGCAAAAGAAGGTATTACCCATATTTATCTATTTTGTATAAATTATGGATAATTCTCATAATAAAAGTAATAAGGATCATGCGATTGTGTTAGGGTATGAAGCATAACCCTAGGTCCTATTTTCCCCAATTAAGATTTAAGTGATTTTCCTATTGAATTATTTTCATTTAATTTCCTTTTTTGTTAAGGTGTTTACCAAAATTCATATTTTCGATTTCTCTATATATACACCTTGTAGTGGTAAATTCATGACCATTTAGCTATTGGTTAACTCAACGTCAATAAAACTAGAGTCGCCACTGTGATTTTATTGTTTCCAAAGGAAAAGGGAAAAGTACGAACAAAACCCAAAGATAAGAAGTTTTCAAATCAAAACTAATAAAATGTCAAAGATTATAGGTAAGGGGGTTGGTTACACAGATAGAAGATATTATCACCCAAAGTGTCTTAGGTACTCCTAGGGAACAATTTTTGTGTGCAAGTGTTTTAGTTTAAAAAGATGTTTGCTAAAAAATAGAATGAGGGGATGAGAAAAGAATTCATTTATTTACAATATTGTGTTTGACAAGACCTTCGGTCTTATGCCTACGTACCAACATAAAAATGAGAGATCAAAACCTCGTAGTTCGTGATAAAAATTTCAAAGACGGGTGGATTAATTTTAACAAAAGCTTAAAGATCTTTTGTTATTAATGGGAGAATACCCAACCAAACATCCACCGAAATGAGGGCTTTACAACATTTAAGAGGGAGGGCTCCAACTTGGATTCGATCAACAAGTATCCCACTAACCCCTAATAAATGGAAAGACTTACAATCAAAAAATCAGGGAATGAGATAATTATATCTCAATCAAAGATAACTCAAATCTAAATGCTCTCTTTTGAAAAAGTTAAAAGAAAAGGCACAAAATGGCCAAAATGATAAGATGAGGTTGTTAGTTATATTTTGTCTTTTTGAAAATAAATTCAATATGATTAAGTTCATTTACAAGTTTGATTAAGAAAATATTTTGAAAATCAATGACATAAGGATAAGGTTTCTACTCATTAAAACAAGTCTAAGTTGAAAACAACAAACAAAGAAGTTTTTGAAAATGAGGGAGAGATTTTGAAATTAAAGAAGGAGGAGGAGATAAAGGGATTATCCTAGACAAAATTTAAAAGTTTAGAGTTGAAAATATATAACCAATAGGAAGCATCCACAAGACAATAATGTCAGATAGAAACTCATTTCCTTTGGATTGGTCAAGCAAGCAACAAAGCATAATCATTCAAGCAATTAATAAAAAGACCAATGGTATCAAATAAAGATAACCAAATATCCAAGCAAGTACTCCAAAGAAATCAGTCTTCAATGTCTTTTAGATGTATCAGATGAAATAATCCTTGAAATATACTCAAAGACAAACCATCAGATAATAACAATAAGATCAAAATAACAACTTAAGCATAGAGACAAAGTGTCAGATAAACCAAAGGGGGTTTCTCATGCTTATATCAGATGAATGGCATTAGCTAAGATAAGGCCTCAAATAATGGGATTGGCCAAGATAAGGTCTCAAATAATGGCATTGGCCAAGTATCTTCCATAGCATAGGGATGTTGCCTACTATAAGTCCATAGGATTCAGATCAAGTCACAAACAGAGGTCCAACAGTCCACCAATATATTGTTTAAGGTTTTTGTTTTTATTAAGTGTTTTAAGGTCCTAAGACCACAAACAAAACAAGATCACAAGCACACAATATAATACAAGCACAAAATATGGCTCAAGTGAGCAAAGTGAAAATGACTGAAACATAAACAAATTGCATGAATATAAATGACAATGAATGATAAAGTGCATAAATTTAAATTGCATTAAAGTAAATTACATTAAAATAAAAATCAACATAAAAGATGTTAGTGAATATTAGTGGAAGAAGAAAATTGTTTAAGTCATTTTTTAGAGAACACTCAACCATCCACTCACAAACATGAAGATATGAACCTAGACATCATTCATGAAAAGGGCTCCAACTTGGATAAATCAACAAGTATGCCACTAGCTCTCACAAATGGAAAAGAGGCAAAATCTTCACACAATATCATGAGGAATGGGAGACTTACAATCTCACGCACAAAAATGGTATTACTTTTGGGACAAATTTAGCGCTATGTTAAGCAATTGTGATTGGACTTATGTAGAAGTCACAATTATATGAGGCCAAGAAATAATAATATTGGTGTTAATGTATGTTAGAGACAAGGTATAAATACCAAGCTCCAAAAGCATATCACACACAAAAATAAGAGGGGATGAACCTATCTTAATCAAGCTCATGTTGATTCATCTGACACAAGGTCATTGATGAATCAATTAGCATTTGATCTTATGAGAAATCATTGGCCATGAATGGATTGGGAAAGAATTTATATGAAGATGAAGTGAAAGAGAATCCCAAATTGATCAAGGGATGTACCTCACTTGATCAATACCATCCATTCATTTTGAGGGATGAAGTGCAAACTCTATCAACCCCCTAAATCCAATGGTATTGATCAAATTCATGTCCAATTCAACCAAGATCAAGGGCAAACAGAAGTTGAGTAAACACAAAGTCAATAAAATAGCTCAACAAAATATTTAGGCAATTAAAATAATTTAAATCAATTTTTAAATGAAGAAATATACATTTTAAAAGGGGAAAAACCTCAAATCCCTTCAAATCATCAAATAAATGATCAAGGGATTTACCATAAGTCAAACAAGGTCAAAGGACCATTGGCTAATTTTTTTGGCATTTTTTTAAAGTCGGAATTATTTAAAAATCAATTAAAACAAATCAAATTCACTAAAAATATCAAACTCAATCCTAAAATTAATTTTAATTCAGAAATGGGAAGAGGAAATTATTTATGAAATTTGGTGAAAGTCCCATAATTTTTGGATTAAAATTGAAATTATAATGAATTAAATGATAAAATGCTATTTAAAAAAAATTAAATTGGAAAATAGAATTAAATCAGAAAAACAAGGGTCATCAGATCTCCCTCATTAATTAAGATGGCAAATCTAATGGCCAAGCGCGTATCGTCCACCATGGTCATCAGTCAACGCACTTGCATAAGTGGTATTTCAAATGGATGGACCAGATTAGAACGTGACCACATGATCAGATGGTCTGGACTGCGCCAACACACCACCGGAGCCCTAGCTCCGGTCATCTTCTCCGGCCACACTCACCGGACTGGTCCAACAAAAATGTCACCAAAATAAATGGATCATACATCAATTTGAAGAGAAAAATGACAGAATTCCAAATATGACATCCAAATCTTTCAACTCTCACTCTACATTGAGAAATATGGAGTTGAAAATTGAGGTGTTCAAACTGAATTGCTTCGATTCAACCTCAAAGCAACTCAGTATTAATGCCTACATTGGTAGGGCTTCAGTCAACCAAAAATCAAGCCAAGATTCCAAGGAATTAGTGAGAATCGAAGACGAGAAGTTATGGAAAATCCACCTTCGGGTTGCAGTTTTAAGGCTTGATCTTGATACAATTCCACTTGGCCTTGCTTCCTCTTGCTTTCAGGAGATGGTTAGGATCAAAATGGGTGTGAATCCTTGGAGTTATAATTCAGAAACAGAAGTTGAACTAGAAGCTCAATTTCAATGAAATCTTCAAGGTATTTTGTGCAATGAGGCTATAGGATTGCTGGGCAAAGCTTGGGCAAGGGTTCTCCTCAATTCTGAGGCAATGGAGTTCAATTTATAGGCAATGCAAAATGATTTCACGCCTTTCAAACTTAAATCCAAAATTAGTAATTCATGTACATGGGTGTATGAGTATGTGTTTATACCAAATGATCATTACAATCAATCCAAATTCATGCACAAATGATGTTGAGATCATAACATGAAGCCATGCAAAGGAGTGTAACATTTGAGTTCAAAAGTTGCCAAATTGGGCCATGCAAAGAAGTCATGCGCAAGTCCCTCAATCTTTATCCAAAAGGAATGATCTTGAGCTCTTTGGAAAGCTACCATAATAAGGAACAACTTTGATGTTGGGATTTTTTCCATTTGAAGCTTGTAACATGATGAATTATGACCTTCAAGTTGGAGGAATCAAACATACTTGAAAATTTTCTAAGTTAAAATTTAAATTATCCCTTTTTCCACCTTGAATAATTTTTTCTATGAGCTTTAAATGACTTTGGTTACTTCTTAAAAGTTGTATATATTTCAATTAGATTTAAATTGGAAACAAATTTGACACCATTTGGATCTTGCATGATGGAGTTATGAATTTTAGAAGTTGAGGAAAAATCTTTGTTCAATGATGAGGATCAAAATGGACCTGTAATGTTTCCTCATGACACATGCCCTTGCAAGTGGATTTTGATCTCTATCAAAGAAGCAAAGTTGAAGAAGACATATAGAAATTGATCATGAAACTTTTATCATCTTCATATAATAAAAGTTTAGCAAGTTATGGTTCTTGGAAGTTTATCTTCTATCCAGGGCACAAGCAAAATGACCTATAGACTTTCACCATAAAAAATGACTTTCCAAGAAAAGTTATCTCTTGATGCCAACATGAAATTTGTTTGGAATGTCATAAATAGTAACTTTTCTCTTAAAATCATTTTCATATGACAAAAATTGTAGTAGATAGGGTCTAGGGAACCCTAGATTTGATCAGTTGACTTTTCTGATCAACCTCCTTGAACCAACTTGCAAACTTGAAGTTCCTTTGCTCTTTAGGGCTCATGGAGGATCATATATGCTTGTGATGAAGTTCAATTTAGTATCCCATTATATCTTTGACCAAATGTTGAAGAAACTTGTTGAGGAAGACACACAAGATACCCAGATGAATTAGGGCTTCCTTGACAAACAAGCTTCAAACTCTTGATGAATTCTTGATCAAAATGACAAATAAAGAACATGGGGATACATATATGATGCTTAGAGCCAATGTGAACCTTTTCTAACTTGATCCCTTTTATTGAGGGTCCCAAACCCTAGTTGTGAGCTTGATAAGGCACAGGTGGATACACACACTACCTACAAAAGAAACAAAGCTACACTAGACATATTTTTGGTATTTTTGTTAGTAAATTAAGAAAATAAAATTATGATACAATCAAATATGCTTGGTGATCTCTCCCAATAAAAACCCAATGAATGATAGGTGAGGAGGATACCAAAGTGTGATCCCAATGCCAATGCAAAGTTATGAGATGACATGAGGGATCTTAGGGGTCAAAATTGGGGTCTTACACACCTATAGGACAAAATTCGGTACTTAAGCCATTAGTATCTTTGGTTCTATATCTATTTTATTACTTCGCACAACCGTGCACTTGCGGTTGCATCGAGCAACCTATCAATGAGCCTTTTATAAGTCGAAACATCATCAAATGGTGTACTTCTATCTTGATAAAGTTGTATGGAATGAACTAGGGGAGTGTTAGCTGGTTTTGATCTAAGGAGTCCAGATGATTCAAGAATATGCAAGCAGTATTTCCTTTGAGAAATACATATGTATGTTTTAGAATGAGCCACTTATAATCATAAAAAGTACTTGAGGATGCCAAGGTCCTTTATCTTGAAATATTTGTCTAGGATGCCTTTAATTCTAGTAAATTATGCTAGATAAGTACCAACTATAATAATATTATCAATATACACTAAAAAGGTTATGAAATCACGTTCATGTCTAAGAGTGAACAAAGACTAATCAAACGTGTATTGATGATATCCTTCTTAATGGGGAGGTAGGTCAATTTTTCATACCATTTTCTATTTGATTATTTTAAACCATGCAATCTCGTTTGTAATTTACAAGCTTGGTTTGGTTTGGCTAAGACTCCATCAGGAATGAACATGTAAACATCCTCTTGTAAATCTCCATGCAAAAAGGCATTGTTGACATCAATTTAATGAATTTTCCAATTCTCTATAGAGCAAGACCTATGATAATTCTTATTGTTTTCAATTTTTCCACATTTGTGAAAGTGTCAAAAAAATCTTGGCCTTCTACTTGATTGTAACCATTGTCCAGCAATCTAGGTTTATATCTCTAAGTTGAACCATCATCTTTGTGTTTCACCTTATAGACCCACTTGTTACAAATAAGCTTCACATGTGGTAGTTTTTCAACCAACTGGCAAGTATTATTAGAAGCTAATGCATCTAAGGTGAAGATGAAGGTTGATAAGGAAGGATATGTTCATGATGTATTAGATTTCTTGAGAGAAATATATCTTTGTTATTGATGTCTAAAATGAGTGTACCCTTCATACCAATTTTGTAGCCAAGGAAAATACACTTATTGATCAAGGGGCAAACTTGGTTCTATGTGCTTGTAGGATGGATGAAAGAGCTAAAGAACCAAAAACCTTGAGGTCATCTATGTTAGGATCTTGTTGGTGCATTGTAAGGAGATTTGTTGTTTACAATAGGGCTAAGAATTATGTTCATAATGAAAGAGGCATGTAGGACATCATATGACTAATATGATTTTGGAAAATTGGATTGTAAAATGATAGCTCTTGCAACATTCATAATTTGTTGTTGTTTCCTCTCAATATAAATATTTTGTTGGGGAGATTCTACACAGCTTGTTTGATGGACAATGCCATGTGATGCATAAAAAGAAGGGATTTTGAACTTTGGTCCATTACCAATTCTGACCATTTTGACTTTGTGATTGTGTTGGGTTAAAACAAGGTTTATGAAGTCAATGACATGTTCTCTGGCCTCACCTTTATGTCTTATAAGAGTCAATCATGTAAATATGTTGCAATCATCTATAACAGTTAGGAGGTATGTATGCCCATGTATGGATGAAATAGCAATTGGCCCCCAAATGTCAAAGTGCATAAGATCAAAAGGATGTAAAGATTTACTTGAAGTATTTGAAAAAATTTAAGTTTGTTAGTTTTACAAAATGACAAACATCAAAAATAGATTTTGAATCAACATTGATGAAAGGAAATTAGGAATGTAAAATATTCATTCTATTTACATATATGTGATCTAGTCTAAAACTCCAAATGGAATTAATAGGTAGAGTGACAAAGTTTGAGCTATAACTACACTTTATCTTATTTAACATGACTAGGTAATACAAGTCTTAAACTTTGTCACCAGAACTAATTATCTTCTTAGTGTTCTTTTCGCGAATCAAGCAATTGAAACCATTAAACACAATGGTGCAACCAAGTGTTTAACACAACTTTGACACATAAATTAAGTCCAAAGAAAAAGAAGGCATATAAAGCACATTTGTTAAAACAAAATCAGGAGAAAACTTGGTTCCAACATGTCTAGCTATTTCATATTGGATAGTAGGTATTTTAACATGAATATGAGTGATTTCATTGAAAAAATGAAACTATTGAAGTGAACCACGCATGTGATCGCTTGCTCCTGAATCTATAATCTAAAACCTAGAATAAAGTTTTGGCAAGAAAGAGAATGAGATAAGCTTATACCTTCCTTACCAATTGATGAATGACCAACCGGTGAAAGAGACTATACTTGATTAGAAGAAGCATATGATTTATGGTTGATGGTAGACTACTGAAGTAGTTGCATGAGCTGATCATATTACTCAGGAGTGATTGATGGTGAACTTGATTTCAAGTCATATTGCTCAGGAGTGATTGATGGTGAACTTGACTTCAAGTCATTAACTTGTGAGGATACTTCCTTATCTTGATCATTAACACTTGTGAAAGTATGATTAGAAAATTTCTTCTACATATGAGGGGTAAATCCGTGTTTGGAATAACAATTTTCAATTGTGTGATTAGTCTTGCGATAATGAGTACACATATGATTGTTGCTTTTTCCAAAAGAACTAGAACCAAAGGGTTTACCTTTGAATTTATGAGAATGAATTGCATTTACAAGAGATATGGAATCTTCGGAAGGAGCAAAATTCACCTTTCACTCATGTTATATTATCATAGAAAATATTTTGTTCATGGGAGGAAGAGGATCCATGAGCGAAATTTGAGATTTTACAACAGCAAAATTTGCATTCAAATCAATCAAAAATTGAATTATATACGTGTGGTGTTGTTTCGCATTACGCATAAGCATATTGGACCGGTTCCATGCACGATATAAAGTATTAAAACCATTCGTGATTGGAGCAAGGGTATCGTTGACAAACTCAGATTTCAACTTATCTCCAAGTGGTCAATGCATTGAACGAGTCCAGAAGTGATAATTTGCACCATTAAACTTGGCAGAAACACTAATCGAGGATGGTCCATCGTTAGGATGAACGAAAACTGAACTAGATTGATCCAATTAAGGATCTGCACCTTAAGAAGAACCGGCGAGAATTGGATTACGGGAAGTCATGAAACGCGAAAATGATGCAATCTCATATCGAGAGGCTCATGATACATGTTGAGTGAACAAAAAAATCCATGAGAACTCCATGGATGAAGCTTGAATTTTGAGAGAAAGAAGATGCAATGTATTATCGTGCAACTTGGTCATTGCAAACTGATTACAAGATTATATATGTTCATCATGAAGCTACATCATAACTAACATATATAAGCAAGTAATGGAATAATCATAATAGAATTTTAAAATTTTATTATGACAGTTACAACTAATTTTCTACCTCTAACTTCGATAACTTGTGTCTTAAGTAACCTCATGATCATCATCCATACCATGTGTCATATATGCTTTCAACTTATGGAGACTTTAATGACTTGTTATTTTGTAATTTAACAGTTAGCTCCATGTTTGATGAACAAAGATTTCACCACATTCTCTAAAAGATAGTTAAAAGAGTGATGATAAATTATCATGACAAAAAGCTAAAGTGTGTGATGGCTTAAAGTATATTTATTATTAAAAAATAGTTTGACCAAGGTAGCTGTCACAATTGTGGACTATCATTGGTGTTTCAGTTACTTATTTTATTTTTCATATACAATAAAACATCATATACTTAATTTTTCAAAGGTTAACAAGAATTGGTAGATTTGTGGAGAATTATCATGAGAGAGAAAAAAAGAGAATACATATTTTGGGAATAAATTTGGTATAGATCAATTAGAGTGGATAGTGATATTAAGCTCAAAAGACCTCCATAGTAAAATCTTAGTGAAGAACAATTATTGAGTCAATAAGTTTTAATAGTTTAGAAAGATAAAATGAAAGTTAAGGTTTAAGAGTGAGTTTTAGTGTAGAAAAATTAGATTGAAAACCGAAGTGATATATAATGAGGCATCATACTATGTGTTTTAGTTCTAAAAAAGGAAGTGACATAGGAAGACGTACAAACAATGATTTCTTCACCAGCGAGACGAGGAAATCAATGTGTATACATAGAAGGAACTCCATTAGAAGAAAAATAGGATCTATGGAAAATATTAAAAGAAGGCATCATATCATAAGGGATGTGTAAGACCCCAATTTTGACCCTAAGATCCCTCATGGTATCATAACATTGCATTTGCATAGCCTCAAGGATCATGAGCATCTTGGTTCCCTTTGCCTTTGGGTGAGACTCCTTGTGATTGGTTTGAGATCACCAAGCATGCTTGAATTATACATCATTGTTTCTCTTACTTTTGTTTACTAAAAAAATAATAATAATAATAATAAATAAAAAAACAGAAAAACAGAAAAACGAAAAGAAAAAATAAAAATAAAAATAAAACTAAAAACTAAAAAAAAAACTAAAAAAAAAAATAATAATAATAAATAAATAAATAAAATATAACAAATAAATTTTTGGACTTGGGCCTCTCTCATTTGAGCCCACAGGTCCACAAAAACCAGGTTATAAATTCAGAGTTTTAGTGAAACAAAAGGACATGTCATTCCTATTACCCTGACAGGAAAAAGAAAGTGAGAGAAGAGCTAACAGAGTTCAGAGCAACCTCCAGAGGCTGAAGGGAACTCATCGGCAAAGAACCAATTCCCTCTCATATAAACCCTCAGATTGCTCTGCAAACCTCACGGGTGCAACTCAATTTCAATCGATCCTCCCCAATCAGGTATGCCCTATTTCCACTACTTTATACTTTCAACCTGAAATTTTTTGATACCCATTTAATGTATGTGTTTGACAAGAGGTTTAGGCCTCCTGCCCTTGGTTGCTTTTTGTGAGCTTTTTTGTGAATTTTAATGGCATGATTCATGTGGTTACATTTTGATTTAGGGGAAACTCTTGATTACCCTATCTTGTTTCTCTAACCTGTTTGTTGAGTTTTTTTGTGAGGGCTCACATGACTCTTGCAGAGATGGCCTGGTGTTCCACTTTATTTGTGGGATACTCCCTGGAGGTTTATTCCGATCACCTGTGCTTAATGGCTTGAGATATTTGTTTGTGACTGCTTATTTCAAAGGATGGGAGCTACTTGGATCATCAATATGATCTCAAGAGGGGAACTCCTAATGTGGTTTTATTTTCTTTTCCCTTATCTCTTGTATGTTTAGGAATTTAACCCTTTTTTTCCCATTCTAACCCAAGCCAAAACTTTTTGTGCAAACAATAACTTTTGTTTTCAACATTAGAAACCTAAGCCTTATGCTTTTGATTTTCAAAACTTATTTTTCATAACACTTATTCTGAATTGAACCTTTTAATCCACTTTAACCATATTTTTATAAATACTTTTAATTGGTAAATATAACCCATTCAAATACTTTTTGTGGTTTCAATGACCACCTTCTTAATCAAACCTTTTTTTATAACCATTAGCTATTAGGTTTGAGTTATCCTTGAGGTAGATATAATACTCACCTTTATCCATAGTGATGGACAATGAGCCTTCCATGATTATTATAGGGTTAACCCCTCACTAGCATGTTGAAGCTATCCTCACATGGTGGATTTGTGGTTTTAGGTTGAGTTTTCTCCCTTTGATAACAAAAGACCTTAAGGTTTTTGGACCAATCAATTCACCAACCTTTTTTTGAATTTTTTTACCCCGAACTACGAGGTTTTGATCCTAATCTTTTTTTAAGATGGTACGTAGGCAATGGGTTCATCCATTCAAACACAAAATGTAAATAAATTTGTATATTCTTTTCTCATCCCTTCAATCATGTTTGCACAAATAAATTTTCACACAAAAAAAACAACAACAACCTTACAACAAATGTGAAAAGGGCTCCCTAGGAGTACCTAGGATGCTTTGGGTGCCTAACACCTTCCCATTGCATAACCAACCCCCTTACCCAGATCTCTGACATTTTTACTAGTTTTTGATTCGATAAAACTTTTAGGTTTTTGTTTGCTTTCTAACTATTCCTTTGGATAAATAGAAGTGCGGTGGCGACTCGACTTGTATGATTTACCTTGGATTTAGTCAATATCTCTAATGGTAATGAATACCCCGCTACAGAAAAATGGCGACTCTGCTGGGGACAAATAATTTACCTAGTGGGTTTTGCCTACTTTTCATATTTGTTGTATTGTATTGTATATTTTTTTGTGACATATTTTTGTGCAATTTGGGATTACTGTATTGTATGTAATGATTGAATTGTTTGAATATTAATTCCTTATATGCTTGGTGATCTTCGTGAGATGAGTTCTATACCCGAACTCAATGCACTTAGGATATGAGAATGGCATAGTCTGGTCGACTTGTGTGGAGTTATTCCTTAGCAAGTTGACTTGCAAGTCCATTCACTTGGTGGAGGTTATGTTGGGATCAATAATGTCACACAAGTAAGTTGTGGTTAGACATTACTTTTCCAATATAGACATTAGAAGCCAAGGACCTTAGTTTACCAAACCCATCTTGACCTATGCTTAGGATGTAGTGCGAAGGTCGTTCAAGTGTAAGATTTGATACGATTGTTACGCGATACTACACTCATAAGAGTCTCTCTTGAGAATATTTTTGGAATACGAGTAGTCGTTTCTCCGATAATATCCAAAAGATGGGATGATGACTATGGGAACCTCTTGTAGAACATGTTTGGCAGGTTTAAACCTTAGTACACTCCCTTTGGGTGGTTCTTAACCTAAACTCCATGCTCGTGACTTGCAACAAACCCTTGATTCATGGTTGATCCGTTCAGGTATCCTTAATATCAATGGAACTTGGGTGTTGATAAGGTGTAAACCATAATCCACCAAAATGGATGGTTGATATTAAGGATAACATGATCCATCCCATGACCTTTGTTTGGTGTGCTTTGCTTGATCCTTGAGTGTGATTGTTGCATTCATGCATTCATGCACCCATTTGCATTCATATCATCAAAATAATAAGAAAATTTTCAAGGAACTTAAGAGGTCTATTTGCAAAATTTTCAGACATGGAAAGACAAAGAAGGAATACAAAGAAGTACAGTTTCAGACAACCAGACTTGAAAGAGTTAAGGAATTTGACATCTTATGTATTAGATCCCTTGGGTTTCAAGGCTCGTTTCGGGAAGCTTCTTCCTCTTCTGACCACTCAGGTGGATGAAGGATTGATGAGTGTATTGGTGCAGTTTTACGATCCTTTGTACCGTTGCTTCACGTTTCCGGATTTTCAGCTTTTGCCTACCCTTGAGGAGTATGCTTACCTTGTGGGTATACCTATTCTAGACCAGTTGCCGTTCAGTGGCTTGGAGAGTATTCCTACTTCTCAAGAGATAGCTGACATGTTACACATAGATGAATCTCTGGTTGGTGCTCATATGACTACCAAAGGGGGAATTCAAGGTCTCCCTTCTGAGTTCCTCATTGCTCAAGCTACTGTATATGGGAAGGCCATGAGTGAGGATGCCTTTGAAGCCATATTTGTACTTCTCATTTATGGATTAGTGTTATTCCCCAACATCGACAAGTTTGTGGATGTGAACGCTATTAGGATTTTCTCTACTCTTAATCCCGTTCCGACTCTGTTGGGCGATACCTATTTCTCTTTGCATAAGAGGAATGCAAAGGGTGGTGGCGCCATTGTGTGTTGTTTGCCGCTGTTGTATAAGTGGTTTATTTCTCACTTACCTCAGACGGTCGCTTTCAAGGAGAACAAGGAATGTCTACGGTGGTCCACGAGACTTATGTCTCTCACTAATGATGATATCTCTTGGTATAACCATGTGTATGATGGTGTGCGAATTATTGACTCTTGCGGAGAATTCTCCAATGTACCTCTTCTTGGTACATGTGGTGGGATTAACTACAATCCTGTTTTGGCACGTCGGTAGCTTGGGTTCCCCCTAAAGGATAAACCCAATAACATTCTGTTAGAGGGTGTATTCTTTCAGGATGGTAAAGATCCCCAAGGCTTGAAAGCTAGGATGGTCCGTGCTTGGCGCAAGATTCATAGGAAAGGAAGGAAAGAGTTGGGTCCTAAGAATTGCATCGCTTTGGAGCCTTACACTGTTTGGGTTAGGCAGAGGGCGTCTGAGTATCTCATGCCTTACGAGTATCCGAGACCTACACCTATGATTATGGCTGAGCCTTCAACCCTCCCTAATCAAGGAGTAGAGGAGTTGAGAGACGAAGACCGTTCACGTGCCTGGATCCGTGAACGTGAAGAGTTGCTTCAGCAGATTAAGGAGAAGGATGCGTTGATTGAGTTTCTTGAGCATCAGGTTATTGACGACCCTGATGATGTATGGACTTCTCTACTTCCTCAGTCTTCTAAGTTCTGGAAGAGGAAGTATGATCGACTCGCCAAAGAGAAGGCTGATATGGAGGCAGCCTACGAGAGGGAGGTGAAGAGGCTTCGTGCATCTTATCTTCCTGTGTCCCGAGCTTTGGATGATTGTTTCTAGGGATCCATAGGATGATTATTTTCCTTTTCTCTTGTATATGATTAACAACGCTGCACTTCTTTTCCCTGATATTATTTGATGAGATATTTCCATATGTGATAAAATGCTTAATATTTCCCGAATTTGTAAATAAAACTCTAAAGTTCCTTTGAAATAAAAAAAAACAAATCATATGCACAAGCATTGCATGCATCATATTCATAAATAGGTTTTGTTTTCGGTCCCCTGCCCTGTGGTCTAACTCTGTGTCCTTCATTTATTTTGAAGATAAGATGACTCACCGGTACTACACTAGAGCCAATATTTCAAGACTGATGGATCACTTAGAGCAAGAACCGCGAGCCCATGAGGCAGAGTGGAGTAGTTATGAAGGCTTTCGATGGGTCTCGCAAAACTGTGATTGAGGAAGTTGATCTCCCAATCAAGATCATACCAAGTGATTTTCATATTACCTTCCAGGTAATGGACATTCACCCATCGTATAGTTGTCTCTTAGGCAGACCATGGATTCACGAGGCAAGCGCCGTGACATCCACCCTACACCAGAAATTGAAATTCGTGAAAAACAAGAAACTGGTAGTGGTAGGGGGAGAAAGGGCTCTCCTGGTTAGCCATTTGTCTTCCTTCTCTTATATAGATGCTGAGGTTGAAATTGGAACTCCTTTCCAAGCGTTATCTATTGCTGAGCCTATTGAGAAAATAGCTCCTTCATTTGCTTCCTACAAAGATGCAAAGTTGGCCATTGAGCGTGGTGCAACTGAAATTCTGGTGTAGTCAGAGTTTAGATGTTCTACTCCAAGTAATGACATCTGGTCTAACATTGTTACTAATACAGCAAGACAGTTATACAAATTAAAACCTAGTACTGATATGCACACATTCACAGATGTCACGACATCTGCTACTATATCACCATAGAATGGAAGAACACCCAGTTCTATCCATCTGGTACAAAGACACAGCAGAGGTCAAACATAGCACTTACTTCTGTTGAGCCTGCACAGTTATCAGCATGATGTCTCAACATTGATTTGAACATCACCTGTTACAGCATTACAGGTTTACCTTATTTTATAACAGACATAATTATAACGTATAGAAGGTAAAAACACAGGTAATTGTTAACCCAGTTCGGTGCAACATCACCTACGTCTGGGGGCATACCAAGCCAGGAAGAAGATCCACTATCAGCAGTATTAATTCAGAGTTAAACTCCCCCGTTTAAAACTCTTCACTTAATCCCTACCCAATGCAATCTATACCTAGGAACTCCTAGATAGAAACCTCCAGTTTCCATTCCTATCACTACAATTACAATGTAATGCTAACCAACTTGAACTTGCTTCACAGCTTCGTTCAAGAACATAATCACTCTTGCCTACAGGCTTTGAGTTACAAATACTCTCAGCTTTTACCACTGAGAAACACATGGTAACCTTCCCACAGATTGGGAGGTTTACCTCACACACACCCCTAAATTTTCATTCTATGAGGCTTACAAAGACTAGGTTACAATATGCTATTTATAACCTAATCACCCAACTGGATTTGGGCCTTCAGAAATCGCAGCAAACTTGTTCTTTGCTGTTACAAAATCAGCAAAAACTTTCTGCTACAAACAAGGTCTTCAATCTTTTAGTTCCTAAAATATCTCCATATTTAGTTCCTAAAATATCTCAAGACCTCCACAAATAATGCCACGTAGGATTCTAACTAATTTCCACATATTAGTGTGCTAACAAATAGGCTATTTGTTAGGTTCCTTAATTGTAGCTTGGTTGTTGGTTTCCTGGATTTTAGCCTGAGAAAAATGCTGAAACAGAAAAACTAAACAACCTACAATATAGCATATGCTGTCAGGAATGAATGTCACAACATTCAGTTTGACTTCCAAATCATTAACCATATGCTAAGTCTGTTTTTCCTGAAAACAGACTGTATAATTTGTTGTACTGTACAGAACCAATCTGTCCATACTTCAGTATCAGCGTACATTAATAAATGTCAAAACATCCAATTTGACATTCACACATAGAGCCTTACATCAGGTCTGTTATCCTCTTGATAAGCAGACTGAGTTGCATACTAAAATGTAGCAGAAAACCAATCTGCTTATTGTTCAGTATATGCTGTCAATGATGAATGTCATAACATCCAGTTTGACATTCAGACAGTAGGCCTTACCAGGTCTGTTATTTCCTTGATAAGCAGACTGATAATAAATACTGAGTTATAGTAGAACACCACCTGTTCTATTCCTCAGTATCTGCTGACAGGGATGAATGTCATAACATCCAGTTTGACATTCAATGAATCCTGTATTAGCTAATCCTGCAGTACAGTACTCAGAATGTCATGACATCAGCCAAGACATCAGAGTACAACTAGGTATTCTAACATACAATGCAGTCAAACAAACATCTCCATAGCATGTCATGACATCAGTCAAGACATTAGAATCCAGCTAGTGTTTTACCATACAATGCAGCCAATCAAACATCTACAAACTCCCCCTTTGGCAAATTTTTGGCTAAAACACTTTGGCTTCACAATAGAGTCCATAGCAGCGGAAAACACACATCTAGCAGGAAATTAACCTAGCTAATACACTCAGAGTAGCAGCACACTCACACAGATGGAAGTTAAATAAAAACTTCACATAACAGCACACATACAGAAGTTAAATAAAAACTTCTAATTGCAGCACACATACACATACTCACACTCATAGAAGTGGAACCTCAGCTGCAGCACTACCTCTGGATTAGAGGATCTTCAATATCTGTTTAGGAAAACACTCTGTTGTCCTGGGGTATCACAGGTGTTACTCCCCCTTTTTGTCAAAAATGTTGCCAAAGCAACACATTACATTACAGACCAACATAAACAGAATTACACATAAATGGCAGATACACAATCTTGATTTTACTTCACAGTTTCAATCAAGAATACCCCCTCTTGATCTTGCTTTACAGCTTTGATCAAGACATTACCCACTTGATCTTGCTTCACAACTTTGATCAAGTAGTCACACACTGTCTTCACAGCAGGCATATCAGGTGTCATACCTTGTTATCTGAGAACACATAGACCACAAGCTTGATGATTACTTGCAGCACAAAGACAGAACTCCCCCTGTCATGAACAACCAACTCTCCTCTTGAAACTTGGAGATCACATATGAACATATCCAACACCCCAAAGTTGGACCTTCACATACTTCCTGATTCAAAGAGGACCCAGACCACTTGATGAATGGAAAACATAAGACTCATCTTCATGTCTTCAAGAGCACACCCTCTGTTCAACCCTCTTGGCTGAACACATCCACACTCTGTGTCAATCTCTCTTCTAACCAGAACAGAAAACCACTTCGCAAAATGTTCTAACATTTGTTAGGACATCCTTCACAACATAACAAGGAACACCATCTGATAACCTTCAGATATCACTGAGTCACCAGCTTGATCCAAAAGAACCCAGACATAAATTGGGACATATACATTCTCATCCCATTACGAGAGATAATCTTCCATAGATAGCTCAGAGCTCCTACCACAAGCTCCAAGAGATGAATAGAAAACACCTCCTTTTGTCTTCAACTTACTACTTTTCTACTCAAAAGTAATTTGTCTCAGACTTTCCTCAAGAATAATCAGCTGCCATATGTGGATTATCTTGATTCTTCGAACTCACTTCTGAGATAGACCAAATGCCACTGGTTGATTACCTCCTTCATGAATCCTCATATGAAAAAGTCAAATGCCATTCTTTGACCTCTCCACGTCTATCAGACCTCTCCCAAAGATATTCTGACCTTCCAAGTGAGACTTGAACTTCAAGCTACATGTTGAACAAAACTTAGATTTTCTAAGACATGAACATGTAACATCCTTTCTATCCAGCAACTCCAAAGAATTGCAACGAGGACGACCTTTTTGAAGTATCCAATCTACAACCCTGTAGACCCTTCTATCTCAAGTTGATGTGCCACTTCACCAACTAGGAATCTGATGTTGAACCAAATGTCACAACATTGTGTTTTGACATCTAGCTGTTGAATTCAGCTCCTTCTTCTGCCACTTGAAAGAACTTCTTCCCTTCACAGAACAAGAGTTCAATGTTCTCATAGACTTGATTGTGGAACCAAGTTTGAGTAAACAACCTCCATCCTGCAGGTTTGCAGTTAAGTCATCCAAGCTCACACCTTGATGAATCCCTGCTTCTTCTCCAAAGACATCAGACACTCTGATGCATGAGTCTTCAGAAGGACCAGTTAGAGACTAACCCTTCAGCTATACCAAGGATTCCACTTCCTAAAGCAAAGCTGTTTCCATGATGTTAAGAATGCTGCCACTTGTTCTTAACTCCACAGTGTGCATTAGCCAATGCACTTCCTTACTTAGATCAGAGATAAACTGATCCAAGTAACCACCATCAAGACTATGATGTCTTCTTCTTCTTGTACACACCAAGGCTGAACATGTTTCTCGCCAGGAAACCTTTTCAAAGATCATATGCTTTTGCTGCCACCAAAAAGGTAGATCATAAACCAATGTACTATCCTTCCTGTGATTCTGCACAGGGTCTTGAAGAAGAGATGTTCCAACATCTTTAAGAACATCAATTATCTTGAGCTCCAAGGATAATCAATTAAATACTTGTACTTGGCACAAGTTGACATTGATCTTAAATCCTTTCCCAATATTCCTTTCAGAGACTTCCACCATAAGACTACTTTGAAAATACTCTTCTAGTGTCACATCTTCTGCTTGCAAGCACTTCAACAGTTTTGAAAATCTTCTCATATTAAATTCACCCTTAGGAATGAGAGAGATGAATTATTCCTTGCAAATGTGTCACACAACCACCAGAACCCATGTGACACAGGTCAACAGCCAACCAGACCCTAGGTTGACCAAATGTGAGGAGGTTAACCAAAACTCCCCCTCAAATTAACAATCATGGAAACTTCACATCAATATCCATGCATTGTACAGACATGTCTCAACATGACATACACCATCCCTACTAGTGGCACCTAACTCTATGATTTATACCTATGCATACTCCAATCACACCAATCAGACTTCAGTTGACCATAAGTACTAGTGAAAAACAACACCAGTCAATAGTAGATATGCATTGCCAGAGCATACTACCTCAACCAACCTCTGAATCTTCATATTCTCACTCCTTGAAGGAACTGCCACTTCTGAGCGAGGTGTTTGAATAACAAGATTCATGGTCCCAATCCTCTTAAATGGAATAGCAGTCAGGTTACCCCATTATTGACTTCTATCATCTAGGGGACTTGTCTTCCAGCACAACATAGTACTTCAGGGAACAACTGTCTAACCCTGATCAAGTTATAGGAATAAGGCAAATAGCAGGCAATTGCACAATGTCACATCTCAACTAGCTCCACTTCTAGAGAACAGATTTCTAAAAGTGACCTTCTTGAGCACACACACAGTTGACCCTACCCTTGTCAACTTAGCACACACAGATGTCTCCTCTTCCAGGTCAAGAGTAGGTTCCAAACAAGTATCCCTTTGTTTGACACCTAAAAACATCTGCTCTTCAACCAGTAGCTGCATACTTGTTGAACAACATGTTCTAACATCGCATAGAACATTAGTTCCACCTCCTTGTAACAAACCCTCCTTGAAAGTCTTCAAGGTCTTCAAATACACTACCCAAGAGAGTAAAAGAATCAGTGATAAGGTGATTCTTACCATCCTGAACTGAGAACGTCATGATGAGTGGACTTGAGGAGACTTAAGTATCTTTGACATCTTCAGTAGGTTATGATGAAATCTTGAATACAGCAGCCTTTCATCCACATGAGGGGAAACTACATCAGAGTTTGAGTTTTGCCAGGTATTATGCAGCGGAAATCATAATACAACTCAACCTATGAACACACACTTCACCAAATCAGCCTCTAAGACCATACCAAGTTTGAATATGATTCAATACTGGCACAGCTGTCCCACGCAAGGGCCAATTGCCAACCTTCAGAGACAAGTCCACACATTTCCTGTCATGAATAGTCCATCCACCTACTTCAAGGGACCATTCAGGGACATCACAAAACCTTCCACAGGTTCCAACATCAGTACTAACACAACTCCTTGCAAGATACCAGAAAGTATCACCCATGGATCTCATCCAGAAACAGAACAGGATGCCTGCTCTGATACCAATTGAAATTCTGGTGTAGTCAGAGTTTAGATGTTCTACTCCAAGTAATGACATCTGGTCTAACATTATTACTAATACAGCAAGACAGTTATACAAATTAAAACCTAGTACTGATATGCACACATTCACAGATGTCACGACATCTGCTACTATATCACCATAGAATGGAAGAACACCCAGTTCTGTCCATCTGGTACAAAGACACAGCAGAGATCAAACATAGCACTTACTTCTGTTGAGCCTGCACAGTTATCAGCATGATGTCTCAACATTGATTTGAACATCACCTGTTACAGCATTACAGGTTTACCTTATTTTATAACAGACAGAATTATAACGTACGGAAGGTAAAAACACAGGTAATTGTTAACCCAGTTCGGTGCAACATCACCTACGTCTGGGGGCATACCAAGCCAGGAAGAAGATCCACTATCAGCAGTATTAATTCAGAGTTAAACTCCCCCATTTACAACTCTTCACTTAATCCCTACCCAATGCAATCTATACCTAGGAACTCCTAGATAGAAACCTCCAGTTTCCATTCCTATCACTACAATTACAATGTAATGCTAACCAACTTGAACTTGCTTCACAGCTTCGTTCAAGAACATAATCACTCTTGCCCACAGGCTTTGAGTTACAAATACTCTCAGCTTTTACCACTGAGAAACACATGGTAACCTTCCCACAGATTGGGAGGTTTACCTTACACACACCCCTAAATTTTCATTCTATGAGGCTTACAAAGACTAGGTTACAATATGCTATTTATAACCTAATCACCCAACTGGATTTGGGCCTTCAGAAATCGCAGCAAACTTGTTCTTTGCTGTTACAAAATCAGCAGAAGCTTTCTGCTACAAACAAGGTCTTCAATCTTTTAGTTCCTAAAATATCTCCATATTTAGTTCCTAAAATATCTCAAGACCTCCACAAATAATGCCACATAGAATTCTAACTAATTTCCACATATTAGTGTGCTAACAAATAGGCTATTTGTTAGGTTCCTTAATTGTAGCTTGGTTGTTGGTTTCCTGGATTTTAGCCTGAGAAAAATGCTGAAACAGAAAAACTAAACAACCTACAATATAGCATATGCTGTCAGGAATGAATGTCACAACATTCAGTTTGACTTCCAAATCATTAACCATATGCTAAGTCTGTTTTTCCTGAAAACAGACTGTACAATTTGCTGTACTGTACAGAACCTATCTGTCCATACTTCAGTATCAACGTACATTAATAAATGTCAAAACATCCAATTTGACATTCACACATAGAGCCTTACATCAGGTCTGTTATCCTCTTGATAAGCAGACTGAGTTGCATACTGAAATGTAGCAGAAAACCAATCTGCTTATTGTTCAGTATATGCTGTCAATGATGAATGTCATAACATCCAGTTTGACATTCAGACAGTAGGCCTTATGCCAGGTCTATTATTTCCTTGATAAGCAGACTGATAATAAATACTGAGTTATAGTAGAACACCACCTGTTCTATTCCTCAGTATCTGCTGACAGGGATGAATGTCATAACATCCAGTTTGACATTCAATGAATCCTGTATTAGCTAATCCTGCAGTACACTACTCAGAATGTCATGACATCAGCCAAGACATCAGAGTACAACTAGGTATTCTAACATACAATGCAGTCAAACAAACATCTCCACAGCATGTCATGACATTAGTCAAGACATTAGAATCCAGCTAGTGTTTTACCATACAATGCAGCCAATCAAACATCTACAGCAACCACTGGTTTAGGAAAAATGATTGAGTTAGAAGACAACGAATCCCGGGCTGGCATAGGTTTTTCTTCTGGTACTTTCAACAAGCAAGGTTTATTCAAGAGTGGAGGTTTTATCCATACTGGTCTAGATGAGGAGGCTGCTGCCGTCTTAGAAGAAGATACAAAGGATTCTGGCAATTTCATCATCCCTGGAGGGGACTGCAACAATTGGGTCGCTGTGGATATTCCAACAGTTGTCCATAAGTCAACGTAATGATCACTTTGTTTAAAAACCCTTCTCCCATGCCAAAAGGAGGAGTGATGACATTGTTGGCGCATAAACACAATGATATTTTCATTAAATAAATTCATGTTAAATGTTTGTTTTTCCATTTATTTTCCCTTTTCGCTTTTTGCATGAAATTGGTGATCACATAAAACCCTAAATAAGAATAAAATCAATCTTTTCATCTGCATAATGATTTGCCTTGTTTGAATTCTAAATCTTTTCATATCCAAAAATCATTATGCAGGTTGATTTCTAAACCCATTGAACATAATGACCCAACACCATCTCCCAATTTTGAATTCCCTTTATTTGAGGCAGAGGAAGATGATGTTGAAGAGATTCCTGATGAGATCACCCGTCTACTTGAGCATGAAGAGAAGATCATTCAGCCGCACCTTGAGAATATGGAAACAGTCAACTTGGGGTCTGAAGATTGTGTGCGAGAGGTAAAGATTGGGGCACTTCTGGAAGAATCTGTTAACAAGGGGTTGATTAAGTTACTACGAGAATATGTTGACGTCTTTGTCTGGTCATATGAAGACATGCCCGGTCTAGATACTGATATTGTGCAACATTTCCTACCTTTAAAGCCTGAGTGCGTGCCTGTAAAGCAGAAGCTCAGAAGAACTCATCCTGATATGGCAGTGAAGATCAAAGAAGAAGTTCAGAAGCAAATTGATGTGGGGTTCCTGGTGACTTCTACATATCCTCAATGGGTGGCCAATATTGTGCCCGTGCCTAAGAAAGATGGAAAAGTCCGGATGTGTGTGGACTATAGAGACTTGAATAAAGCTAGTCCGAAAGATGATTTCCCTCTACCACACATTGATATGTTGGTAGACAATACAGCTAAATTCAATGTCTTCTCGTTTATGGAAGGATTTTCTGGATATAATCATATTAAGATGGCACCCGAGGATATGGAGAAGACAACATTCATCACACCTTGGGGAACATTCTGTTATCGAGTGATGCCCTTCAGTTTGAAGAACGTCGGAGCCACGTATCAACGAGCTATAACTACCGTGTTCCATGACATGATGCATAAGGAGATTGAGGTGTACGTTGATAATATGATCTTTAAGTCAAGATCGGAGGTTGTACTCCCTGTAGAGGTGGAGATCCCATCAATGAGAGTCTTGATGGAAGCTAAGTTGACTGATGCTGAATGGGTTCAGAGTCGTTATGACCAGCTGAACTTGATAGAAGAAAAGAGATTGACTGCCATGTGCCACGGTCAGTTATACCAGCAGAGGATGAAGAAAGCTTTTGATAAGAAGGTCAAGCCTCGTGTGTTCCGAGAAGGTGACCTTGTGCTCAAGAAAGTTTTGTCTTTTGCGCCCGATTCCAGGGGCAAGTGGACTCCAAACTATGAGGGTTCGTATGTTGTTAAGAGAGCCTTTTCAGGCGGTGCTTTGATACTTACAACTATGGATGGGGAGGATTTCACTCGTCCTGTGAATTCAGACGCAGTCAAGAAATACTTCGCCTAAAAAAAAACTAAAAAAAAACTGAATAGCTCGCTAAGTTGAAAACACGAAAGGGCGGCTTAGGCAAAAATGAGCGTCTCGGTGGATTGAAAACCCGAAAGGGCGGTCCAGGCAAAAGTTAGAGACACAAAAAATATATAATAGTGATATATATATCCCGCTAGATTGAGTACCTCATCCTGGGGCAATCTAGGAAAAAATTAGGGATTTGGCAAGTAACTGCATCCTGACAAGACTTTGTTCTACAACTGTCGTCCGTCAGAGATCCTTGCTCATTATCAGCCAAAGCTTCAAATACGTCGGATTCAAAATTGGTGGAGAAATGGTCATTATGTTCAATGTAGCCCTTTTCCAATATATATCACCAATTTCAAATTTGTAAAGATCTATGGAGTCTTGCCATTCGCAGACTACCATTCTATCAAATAAACTTTTATCCAATTATTGGCACTCTTATCTGTTTCTATTCAACAAATGTTTTGCATGTTTTTATTAAGAAAATATCATTGTTTTAAACGATCAAATTTTTTATAATTTGTTTTTAAACAAAGTGAACATTCACAATGACGAAAGGATACTTAGGAGATCCTCATTGCTCTCTCAAGGGTGGTACGATCCCCAACAGGGTAAGATTTTTGTCCATATTCTTGGCATGACTGTATCTCCTCCCTCCAGAATCCCTTGTGGTTTATCCTACCAAGTGGATTGCTTGTTGAGAGTCACCTCTCTTCCCTTCAGCAGAGTAGCAATCTTTCTTTCTAAGCAGCTTGGATCTCTTTGGGCAAGAGCGGTATTTGGTGGTTGATCCCGATAAATCCTTTATCTCCTCGGATAGATTCCCCAGTAGAGTTGTTGGTGTGGTGGACCTTGTCTGTGATAACTCTCGTCCCCAGCTGGAATGATTGATGATTCATCCCTTGCAGAGTTCTTTGCTTCCTGGTATCTCTGATCCCCAGCAGATTGGATACTCTCCGGTGAACTTGGCTTTCTCTCTTGAGATGTAGTACCGGGTGGTTAATTCCTGGACCTGGTTGTGTTAGATATGTCTGTCTGTCAGCATACATCATACATAAACCACGCATATTCATGCATAATTATAACATTCAGGTATTCATGTTGCATTCTTTGCCATATATCGTTGTTTGTTGTCTCCTGCTATTTGGTGATATACTTCCCCAAGCAGACGTGTGTGTCTGATCTCTCCATATAGAGTCAGCTCCATAAGCAGAAAGCGTTTATCCTTTCTTCCATATTCCCCACGGGTTATATCCTCGTGGATGTTGATTGTTTTTGTTCCTTCCCAACACATATACTGGGATGGTTTTCCCTATTAAGTTATATCCTCACCGGGACAAGTCTTGATTTGGTGTGCCTATCTAGTTTGATCCTAGATCGGTCTCTTGAGACTCTTTTCATGTTTCCCCGTGGTAAATGAATAATCGCTCAATAATTAGTAATTATTATCCCAGCGGAGTCTGTGGTTCTCTACCCTCATACCGGTAGTTGTAAGTCATATTTCTGTGGTCTACTACCCAGTAACCGGTAGTTGTAAACCCCATTTTGTCCCCGTGCAGAGTTAAACCTTGATTGTTGTTCATCCTAACCGATGATGTAACACCCTTCTAAATTACCCCAAATATTTAATTAAAACAACAAATATATACGTCAGAGTAAAGGTGCAAATAAGGGTGTCACACAAACACTTCACACCATTCACCATAATAACTGTCATGCTCTTTTATTAATTCAAAACATAAAGCATTTGCACAATACGCAGCGGATAGAGATTAAATCAATCATGCAAAACATGTAGCATATTACATGTAAACTGGTTCACAACCAACAACAAAACATTTAAAACATCCCATCCCGATGTTACATCTACCAGAGCATGACCCACTAAGGAACTACACTAGACTTCAAGTACTAGCTCCTACTCAATCACTGCTCGTTACCTGAAAAATAGTTGTAAGGGTGAGTTCCTCAATCGATATAATAAGCATTATAAAACATCATGTAATGCTAAGTAAATAACACATTTCATCACCCAAATCAGATTACACATTCAGTAACAGCAATGTCAACTCAATCATACTCAACATCAACACAACACACAACACACAACACACAACACACATATAATACTGGAATACATCCATTCATATTATACGCCATATATCAATTATGCAATGAGACTCCATGCATGCGGTACCGACTCTTTGTGAACATATAGTTCACCTCACCGTCCAAATCCAGGCACGGCTACCAAGCCCACTAGTCCCACTCATTTGAGACCTAGTGACTCACTCACTAATTCCTCACCATGGGAATTAGCTACCACCCCAAATGGGCCATGCTATGCACGCTAATCACCTAGCATGCAAACATCAACAACAGTCTAAAATGACTAACTCACTAATTCCTCACCATGGGAATTAGCTACCACCCTAAAGGCCACAATATGCATGCTAATCATCTAGCAATGCAACATCAACAACAAAATCCACAATGGACATATGCTCACACTCTAAGCCATACAACAGTCCATTCACAATTGCATACATAACATGTACATTCACAACATTATGCATACTATCAACATCATCAAAACATGTATCAAAACATCATATCATGTTAAATAATTAACCACAGTATTAGCACACTCTACTAATACCCATACTGCTCAAAATAGCGGGAATTAATCCCTATTACATCATACGCCACTATAGGCCAAACATCGATTATGTACACAACATTTAAATTAACAATTTTTCCATACTGCAACAGTGTTAACCGGTTAACGCCCTGGGTTAACCGGTTAACGCAGGCAAAACACGCTTACTGCCCAAAACTTATCAGTGTTAACCGGTTAACGCCCTGGGTTAACCGGTTAACGCAGGCAAAACAGCACTAATTCTCAATTCGTAACAGTGTTAACCGGTTAACGCCCTGGGTTAACCGGTTAACGCAGACAAAACAGCAGTTCCTGCGCTAACACAAAGCAGAATGCAGAATTCTCCGCATTTTCCGCCGTTGGAGGACTTCCGGACCTCCGATTCCAATTCCGTAGAAAACTATACGTTCGGGAAAACACGACTCACACAATTACGGATTCAATTTCAGATTCAACACAACATATCCATCACAATTTTCAGCATTCAACAATCCCAATTAGGGTCAATTCAACGGTTTATCACTACCCATTACATGCTAACCCATAATACCCATTAAACGACGATAACCCCCCTTACCTGAGTTAATCCGGCAACTTTGAGCTTTCAAGCTTTTCCGTTCTCCAACCCTTGCTCTCTAGCTCTTCCTCTTGCTCTGCCTCTTTCAGCCGCTTCTCTAAGTTTCACGTGAAAACCTTATTTTCCAAAATGAACTCTTTTTACTTATTCCAGCTTATATATATTTTCAAATAATTATTATTCCAATAATAATAATAATTCAATAATTCCAAAATAATAATAATAATAATCCAATTATCTAATTAAATTAATAAATATATTATTAACTTAATTTAAATAATTACCATATTATTATCGGGGTGTCACAACTCTCCCCCACTAAAAGAGTTTTCGTCCTCGAAAACATACCTCAAGCGAACAACTCTGGGTAAGACTCCTTCATCTTACTCTCCAGTTCCCAAGTCACATTGCCACCTGCTGGTCCTCCCCAAGCTACCTTCACCAAGGCAATCTCTTTACCCCGCAACTGCTTCAACTCTCGATCCTCAATCCTCATAGGTGATGTTTCAACAGTCAGGTTATCTCTCACCTGTACATCATCTATTTGGACTACATGCGACGGATCATGAATGTACCTCCTCAGCTGAGACACATGAAAAACCTCATGCAAATTCGCAAGCGACGGTGGTAAAGCGATACGATAGGCTACCTCTCCTATCCTCTCCAAAATCTGATAAGGACCAATAAATCGAGGTGTCAACTTTTTCGACTTCAAAGCTCGCCCAACACCAGTTATCGGAGTAACACGAAGAAACACATGATCTCCCTCCTGAAACTCAAGTGACTTCCTCCTCTTATCATGATAACTCTTCTGAAGACTCTGAGCAATTCTCATATTCTCCTGAATCATCTTAATCTTTTCCGTAGTCTGTTGAACAATCTCCGGTCCAACCACAGCACTCTCACCGGACTCATACCAACATAAAGGTGTCCGACATCTCCTACCATACAAAGCTTCAAACGGTGCCATACCAATGCTCGAATGAAAACTATTGTTGTAGGTAAACTCAATCAAAGGCAAATAACAATCCCAAGCACCTCCCTTTTCCAAAACACAAGCTCTCAAAAGATCTTCCAATGACTGAATCGTCCTCTCAGTCTGACCATCAGTCTGCGGATGATATGCAGAACTCAATCTCAGTTTAGTTCCCAAAGCCCTCTGCAAACCTTCCCAGAACTTCGATGTAAATCTAGGATCTCTGTCCGAAACAATACTCGACGGAATACCATGCAAACTTACAATTTTCTCAATATACAACTCAGCTAATCTCTCTAATGGATAATCCATTCTGATCGGAATGAAATGAGCCGACTTCGTCAATCTATCCACAATCACCCAAATAGCTTCAAAATTCTTATTTGTCCTCGGCAAACCAGACACAAAATCCATACTGATACTATCCCACTTCCACTCTGGAATAGTCAACGGTTGCATTAGCCCAGACGGCTTCTGATGCTCAATCTTCGACTTCTGACAAGTCAAACAGGAATAAACAAAACTCGCAATTTCTCTTTTCATTCCCGGCCACCAAAATAACTTCTTCAAATCATGATACATCTTCGTAGCCCCAGGATGAATACTCAGGCCACTACGATGTCCTTCCTCAAGAATACTCTTTTTAAGTTCGGTAACATCCGGAATACACACTCGATTACCAAATTTCAAAACACCATTCTTATCAACTCTGAATTCACCACCTTGACCTTGATTCACTAAAGTCAACTTATCAACCAAAAGCATATCGGATCTCTGACCCTCTCTAATCTCATCCAGAATACCACTCGTTAATTTCAACATTCCCAATTTAACACTATTGTGAGTACTCTCACACACCAAACTCAAGTCTCTAAACTGCTCAATTAAATCCAGTTCCTTAACCATTAACATAGACATATGCAATGATTTCCGACTCAATGCATCAGCTACTACGTTTGCTTTACCCGGATGGTAATTCAAACCAAAGTCATAATCCTTCAGAAATTCTAACCATCTCCTCTGTCTCATATTCAGCTCTTTCTGATCAAACAAATACTTCAAACTTTTATGGTCACTGAAAACTTCAAATCTTGACCCGTACAAATAGTGTCTCCATAACTTCAGAACAAATACCACAGCTGCCAACTCTAAATCGTGCATCGGATAGTTCCTCTCATGAACTCTCAGTTGTCTCGAAGCATAAGCTATAACCTGCTTATTCTGCATCAACACACCACCCAAACCCAACAATGAAGCATCACAGTAAATTTCAAATGATTCCGACGGACTCGGTAATATCAGAATAGGAGCAGTAGTCAACCTTCTCTTTAACTCTTGGAAACCTTCTTCACATCTTAAACCCCAAACAAACGCTTGCCCCTTTCTAGTCAACATCGTCAACGGTAACGCCAACTTAGAAAATCCCTCAATGAACTTCCTATAATAACCAGCCAAGCCAAGAAAACTTCGAATCTCAGCAACAGACTTCGGAGCTTCCCACTTAGACACCGCTTCTATCTTAGAAGGATCAACAGCAACACCACCTCTTGAAATCACATGACCAAGAAAACTAACCTCCTCTAACCAAAATTCACACTTGGATAGTTTAGCAAATAACTTCTTTTCTCGTAGAACTTCTAAAACCACTCTCAAATGCTCAGCATGCTCTTCTTCAGATTTCGAATACACCAAAATATCGTCAATAAATACCACAACAAACTTGTCTAGATACGGATGGAAAATCCTATTCATATACTCCATAAATACTCCAGGCGCATTAGTCACACCAAAAGGCATTACAGAATACTCATAATGTCCATACCTTGTTCTGAAAGCAGTCTTCTGAATATCCTCAGTTTTCACACGTATCTGATGATACCCAGATCTCAAATCTATCTTGCTGAACACACTCGCACCAACCAATTGATCCATCAAATCATCAATCCTCGGCAAAGGATACTGATTCTTGATCGTCACTTTATTCAGTTGCCTGTAGTCCACACACAACCTCATAGTACCTTCTTTCTTCTTAACCAATAACACTGGTGCACCCCACGGTGACACACTCGGACGAATAAATTTCTTATCCAACAGATCTTCCAACTGACTCTTCAATTCAGTTAACTCAACAGCAGACATACGGTACGGAGCCATCGATATCGGTCTAGTACCAGGTACCAAATCAATCGAGAATTCAACTTCACGCTCTGGCGGCAATTCATTCACTTCTTCAGGAAACACATCAGGAAAATCACACACCACGGCTAGATCACAAATCACCAGTTTATCTTTAGCCTCCAAAGTCGCTAACAGCATAAACAACTCTGCCCCATCTGCTACTGCCTCATCCACTTGTCTCGCTGATAGAAACAAATCCTTTCCTTCCTCAACCTCAGGAAATATCACAGTCTTATCAAAACAATTGATAGAAACTCGGTTAAACACCAACCAGTTCATACCCAGGATAACCTCAACCTGTACTAGTGGAAGACACACAAGGTCCATTCCAAAGTCTCTACCAAAAATACTCAAAGGACAATTCAAACAAACTGAAGTAGTAGTCACTGAACCCTTTGCAGGAGTATCAATCACCATACTACCATGCATCTCAGATATTTCTAACTTAAGTTTCACAGCACAATCCAAAGATATAAAGGAATGAGTAGCACCGGTGTCAATAATAGCTACAAGAGGAAAGCCATTAATATAACACGTACCTCGGATCAAACGATCATCTGCAGAAGTCTCAGAACCCGATAAAGCAAAGACCTTGCCTCCCGACTGGTTCTCTCTCTTCGGCTTAGGACACTGTGGACTGATATGACCCACCTCTCCACAGTTGAAGCAAGTCACAGTCTTCAATCGGCACTCTGCAGCCAAGTGACCACCTTTTCCACACTTAAAGCACTTCTTCTCATTACTGGTACACTCATGGATACGATGTCCAGCCTGACCACATATGTAACACTTAGCAGGGGCACTAGAGTCTCCCCCACTAGGCCTCTTCATCCCACTCTGACTCTGGAAACCTCTGCCAGCTGCATACGGTTCCCCACGATCATTCTGATTCTTGCCTCTTCTATCAACCCTCTGCTGATAGCTCTCCGCTCTGGCTTTGGAATCCTGTTCAAAAATCCTGCAACAGTCAACCAAGTCAGAAAACACTCTGATCCGCTGATATCCAATAGCCTGTTTGATCTCGGGACGCAACCCGTTCTCAAACTTCACACATTTCGAAAATTCTCCAGCAGCCTCATTATAGGGAGTGTAATACTTCGACAGCTCTGTGAACTTAGCAGCATACTCGGTAACAGACCTGTTACCCTGCTTCAATTCTAAGAACTCTATCTCTTTCTTCCCTCTAACATCCTCTGGAAAATACTTCCTCAGGAATCTCTCTCTGAACACAGCCCAAGTGATCTCAGCATTTCCAGCAGATTCCAACTCGGTGCGGGTAGCAACCCACCAATCATCAGCTTCCTCTGACAGCATATGCGTACCGAACCTGACCTTCTGGTTATCGGCACACTCCGTCACTCGGAAGATCCTCTCTATCTCCTTCAACCACTTCTGAGCGCCATCTGGATCGTATGCTCCGTTGAACATTGGAGGATTGTTCTTCTGGAACTCACTCAGTTGGCGAGCAGCTCCCATTCCCACAACATTCGGATTTCCTCCAAGTACTCCAGCTAGCATACCCAGAGCCTCAGCAATCGCAGCATCGTCTCTACCTCTTCCAGCCATCTCTATTCTGAAAACCCAACAAGCTAAACAATAAGTACTGATAGGGTTACACAACACCTATCCCGTACAGGGGAAACAGAATAATTACGACTCGACTCGACCGACTATGCTCTGATACCACTAATGTAACACCCTTCTAAATTACCCCAAATATTTAATTAAAACAACAAATATATACGTCAGAGTAAAGGTGCAAATAAGGGTGTCACACAAACACTTCACACCATTCACCATAATAACTGTCATGCTCTTTTATTAATTCAAAACATAAAGCATTTGCACAATACGCAGCGGATAGAGATTAAATCAATCATGCAAAACATGTAGCATATTACATGTAAACTGGTTCACAACCAACAACAAAACATTTAAAACATCCCATCCCGATGTTACATCTACCAGAGCATGACCCACTAAGGAACTACACTAGACTTCAAGTACTAGCTCCTACTCAATCACTGCTCGTTACCTGAAAAATAGTTGTAAGGGTGAGTTCCTCAATCGATATAATAAGCATTATAAAACATCATGTAATGCTAAGTAAATAACACATTTCATCACCCAAATCAGATTACACATTCAGTAACAGCAATGTCAACTCAATCATACTCAACATCAACACAACACACAACACACAACACACAACACACATATAATACTGGAATACATCCATTCATATTATACGCCATATATCAATTATGCAATGAGACTCCATGCATGCGGTACCGACTCTTTGTGAACATATAGTTCACCTCACCGTCCAAATCCAGGCACGGCTACCAAGCCCACTAGTCCCACTCATTTGAGACCTAGTGACTCACTCACTAATTCCTCACCATGGGAATTAGCTACCACCCCAAATGGGCCATGCTATGCACGCTAATCACCTAGCATGCAAACATCAACAACAGTCTAAAATGACTAACTCACTAATTCCTCACCATGGGAATTAGCTACCACCCTAAAGGCCACAATATGCATGCTAATCATCTAGCAATGCAACATCAACAACAAAATCCACAATGGACATATGCTCACACTCTAAGCCATACAACAGTCCATTCACAATTGCATACATAACATGTACATTCACAACATTATGCATACTATCAACATCATCAAAACATGTATCAAAACATCATATCATGTTAAATAATTAACCACAGTATTAGCACACTCTACTAATACCCATACTGCTCAAAATAGCGGGAATTAATCCCTATTACATCATACGCCACTATAGGCCAAACATCGATTATGTACACAACATTTAAATTAACAATTTTTCCATACTGCAACAGTGTTAACCGGTTAACGCCCTGGGTTAACCGGTTAACGCAGGCAAAACACGCTTACTGCCCAAAACTTATCAGTGTTAACCGGTTAACGCCCTGGGTTAACCGGTTAACGCAGGCAAAACAGCACTAATTCTCAATTCGTAACAGTGTTAACCGGTTAACGCCCTGGGTTAACCGGTTAACGCAGACAAAACAGCAGTTCCTGCGCTAACACAAAGCAGAATGCAGAATTCTCCGCATTTTCCGCCGTTGGAGGACTTCCGGACCTCCAATTCCAATTCCGTAGAAAACTATACGTTCGGGAAAACACGACTCACACAATTACGGATTCAATTTCAGATTCAACACAACATATCCATCACAATTTTCAGCATTCAACAATCCCAATTAGGGTCAATTCAACGGTTTATCACTACCCATTACATGCTAACCCATAATACCCATTAAACGACGATAACCCCCCTTACCTGAGTTAATCCGGCAACTTTGAGCTTTCAAGCTTTTCCGTTCTCCAACCCTTGCTCTCTAGCTCTTCCTCTTGCTCTGCCTCTTTCAGCCGCTTCTCTGAGTTTCACGTGAAAACCTTATTTTCCAAAATGAACTCTTTTTACTTATTCCAGCTTATATATATTTTCAAATAATTATTATTCCAATAATAATAATAATTCAATTAATTCCAAAATAATAATAATAATAATCCAATTATCTAATTAAATTAATAAATATATTATTAACTTAATTTAAATAATTACCATATTATTATCGGGGTGTCACAGATGACGGGTACTCTCTTTTGTGGTTCTCTACCCTCATACCGGTAGATGTAGTTCCCTCCTTGTTGGTTATCTTTATACAAAATTCGATATTGACATTCCTTAATTTTTTAGTATACCACCCAGTAACCGGTGATATATCTCTTGGATAATTGCTCTAATTACGCAATTTATCCTCAGCGGGTCATCTCTCGTCTATCTTGTTGTTGTTAGTAACGATTGTTCCTCCCCTGAATTGGTCATCATTATATACCTAGTTTCGGTATCCCAATGCCTTTTCTTTTCGGTCGATTTATCCTTTATTAACCCAGTAACCGGTTGTGGATAATCGTCCATGCGAGTATATCATCTACGTTCTGACGGTAATAGATAGTATATCTCATGCACTCTTTGGTCGAAGCTTTTGTTCTTCCCCAATTGAGTAAGATTCGTACCCCCTTTTCGGAGTCGAATGTCCATCCCATCATCGAGTTTGCTTTTAGCCCTCTTTTGGATGATGAGTGTTTTGGGAATATTCCCCAATTCACGCCTTGATTGGTCATCATTATATACCTAGTTTCGGTATCCCGATGCCTTTTCTTCTCGGTCGATTTACCCTTTATTAACCCAGTAACCGGTTGTGGATAATCGTCCATGCGAGTATATTATCTACGTTCTGACGGTAATAGATAGTATATCTCATGCACTCTTTGGTCGAAGCTTTTGTTCTTCCCCAGTCGAGTAAGATTCGTACCCCTTTTACGGAGTCGAATATCCATCCTATCATCGAGTTTGCTTTTAGCCCTCTTTTGGATGATGAGTGTTTTGGGAATATTCCCCAATTCACGCCTTAGTTGGTCACCTATTATATGCCCAGTAACCGGTATCCCTGGTGTTCCCTCCTCTCTGCTCCCTATTATGACTTTTTATCCTCTGTGGAGTCAGATTTTCCTGAGTTGAGATATACCTTTTTAGGTCTTCCTCAGATGATTTGGTTAATTGATATCTCTCACCCTTATACCGGTCTTAGATATTCATTCTTCCCGAGCATGTTGTATCTCACCCTCATACCGGCGATCAGATCACATGTCTCCTTGAGCTTATTACCCAGTAACCGGTAATACCTCGTCCCGCTGCTTCCCCAGGAGTGTCCTTTTAGGCATCCCCAGCAAAGTCCCTTAGTGGATTGTTTTCATCCGGATTTTTATCCGAAGTATCCGTTGTGGATAGTTTTTGCTGTATTGGCATATTCCCCAATACATGCACCTTTGAGTCAGCTCGGGTCTTTCCATTGGATATTTTCCCTTTGGAATTTTGTTCCCCAAGCGTTGAGTCGTGACCTGCTCACGCATTTTATTCCCTCTCCTATCCCCGTAAGAGTCCCCAGAGTCTCTGTCCCATTGAGTGTATTTCTCATATGGATTGTCAGTTTCTCTGGATGTCTTTTCTTCTTTGTGGACACATATCCCCATAGAGTTCATACTATTTGCATACATACATCTGCATCATGAGGTCTCTTAGGGACCAAAATTTGTCTCTTCGTTATTATTTAAACCCATTCTACCTCGTCGAGACGAAGATTTTAACCTTCACTTCTCCGGCTAGAATGACCTTAAATAGGGGCATCTGTAAGACCCAAATTTTGACCCTAAGATCCCTCATGGCATCATAACATTGCATTTGCATAGCCTCAAGGATCATGAGCATCTTGGTTCCCTTTGCCTTTGGGTGAGACTCCTTGTGATTGGTTTGAGATCACCAAGCATGCTTGAATTATACATCATTGTTTCTCTTACTTTTGTTTACTAAAAAAATAATAATAATAAAAATAAAAATAAAACAGAAAAACGAAAAAAAAACTAAAAAAAAAACTATAAAAAAACTATAAAAAAAACTAAATAAATAAATAAAATATAACAAAAAAAAATTGTGGACTTGGGCCTCTCTCATTTGAGCCCACAGGTCCACAAAAACCAGGTTATAAATTCAGAGTTTCAGTGAAACAAAAGGACATGCCATTCCTATTACCCTGGCAGGAAAAAAAAGTGAGAGAAGAGTTAACAGAGTTCAGAGCAACCTCCAGAGGCTGAAGGGAACTCATCGGCAAAGAACCAATTCTCTCTCATATAAACCCTCAGATTGCTCTGCAAACCTCACGGGTGCAACTCAATTTCAATCGATCCTCCCCAATCAGGTATGGCATATTTCCACTACTTTATACTTTCAACCTGAAATTTTTTGATACCCTTTTAATGTATGTGTTTGACAAGAGGTTTAGGCCTCCTGCCCTTGGTTGCTTTTTGTGAGCTTTTTTGTGAATTTTAATGGCATGACTCATGTGGTTACATTTTGATTTAGGGGCAACTCTTGATTACCCTATCTTGTTTCTCTAACCTGTTTGTTGAGTTTTTTTGTGAGGGCTCACATGACTCTTGCAGAGATGGCCTGGTGTTCCACTTTATTTGTGGGATACCCCCTGAAGGTTTATTCCGATTACCTGTGCTTAATGGCTTGGGATATTTGTTTGTGACTGCTTATTCCAAAGGATGGGAGCTACTTGGATCATCAATATGATCTCAAGAGGGGAACTCCTAATGTGGTTTTATTTTCTTTTCCCTTATCTCTTGTATGTTTAGGAATTTAACCCTTTTTTTCCCATTCTAACCCAAGCCAAAACTTTTTGTGCAAACAATAACTTTTGTTTTCAACATTAGAAACCTAAGCCTTATGCTTTTGATTTTCAAAACTTATTTTTCATAACACTTATTCTGAATTGAACCTTTTAATCCACTTTAACCATATTTTTGTAAATACTTTTAATTGGTAAATATAACCCATTCAAATACTTTTTGTGGTTTCAATGACCACCTTCTTAATCAAACCTTTTTTTATAACCATTAGCTATTAGGTTTGAGTTATCCTTGAGGTAGATATAATACTCACCTTTATCCTTAGTGATGGACAATGAGTCTTCCATGCTTATTATAGGGTTAACCCCTCACTAGCATGTTGAAGCTATCCTCACATGGTGGATTTGTGGTCTTAGGTTGAGTTTTCTCCCTTTGATAACAAAAGACCTTAAGGTTTTTGGACCAATCAATTCACCAACCTTTTTTTGAATTTTTTTACCCCGGACTACGAGGTTTTGATCCTAATCTTTTTTTAAGATGGTACGTAGGCAATGGGTTCATCCATTCAAACACAAAATGTAAATAAATTTGTATATTCTTTTCTCATCCCTTCAATCATGTTTGCACAAATAAATTTTCACAAAAAAAAAAACAACCTTACAACAAATGTGAAAAGGGCTCCCTAGGAGTACCTAGGATGCTTTGGGTGCCTAACACTTTCCCATTGCATAACCAACCCCCTTACCCAGATCTCTGACATTTTTACTAGTTTTTTATTCGATAAAACTTTTAGGTTTTTGTTCGCTTTCTAACCATTCCTTTGGATAAATAGAAGTGCGGTGGCGACTCGACTTGTATGATTTACCTTGGATTTAGTCAATATCTCTAATGGTAACGAATACCCCGCTACAGGATGTGAGTTATTATCTATTTTCATATGTCAAGGTTGGTATGAATTTTATTATTGTAAGAGACTCTTGCATAGGAAGAAGTTCCAAATCAGAAACGAAATCAAACTTTTCAGAATATTAGGTATGATTCCATGTCTTGAATTCAAGCACTTTAATTTACTTTCATTCACAATTCAACTTTCAAGTCTTTTATTTTTCTCATTTTCTTTTCAAGTTATTAAACTTTAAGTAAATAAGTTCATGAAATGTTACTTTCAAAATGTTTCACTTTAATCGTCTTTTATTTTTGTGTGTATTTTTTGTATTTTTTTTGTTAATTGGCCATCACTATTTTTACTTTAATCATCTTCTCAAGTTGTATTATTTTTACTTTAATCATTTTTTTACTTTATATTTCTATTTCTTCTCTCGGCCATTATATTGTGGAGTGTAGAGTGTCGTAACTTCATATATGATACCGTATTGGTTTGAACATGTTTCAAAATCTTTTGAAGTATACTCTCCTTCTCCATCTACATTTCAATATTTTCAACATCTTTCAAACTTTTTTTTACTAGGCTTTTGATTAGATAGCTACACCATCCTAAAAAATTCATCTAAAAAAATGATGAAATATTTGTTGCCACCAAAGGATAACACATCAAAGGGGAACCAAATTTCTAAATGAAGCACATTTGTGACCTCAATTGATCTCATTGAAAACATAATTTTTGAAAGTTAATATTTGATGCTTTTGTACCGAGCATGATGTGTATGAACTCTCATGAGATACAATGCTAGGTATGTCTAGCACCATTTTCCTTATACTAAATTCATTCAAGCTATTGAAATTCAGATAGACATGTCTCTTGTTCCATAAAATGATCTTCACATGTAGAATTATAGTTGCAAGACAATAAGATTATTTTGTTCTTGCTAAGTACTAATTTTAAAACCAAACCTCTTTTTAAATCATACAATTTTAGTAAAATCATCTTCCATTATCACCGGGTATCATTTTTTCTCTAATTGATCAACACTAATAAAAGTGCTAATCATATAAGGATCATACATCTCATTTTCTATCACTCATTTCTTGCCATCTTGAAAATGAACTAGAGCATTTCCCATGCTTTCTCCTTTCATTGAGTTCTTGTTATCCAGATTAACCTTAGATATTTCATTAAGATTAATCATAGAATCTATTGCTTCTCTAGTTTTGGTCATCATTAGCATCAACAGTTTAGAGTTAGAACTAAAACATTTTTTTTGCCACATTTTCCCCTTCTTCATTGTTTTGGGTCTTTTTCCCACTACCTGACCAACACTCATCAAAATCGTGTCCAAATTTGTCACAATTATAACATTGAACTTTTTCTTATTAAAAGTCTTATTCTTAGATTGGCTCTTCTTTTTACTTTAGTAACTTTGATATTTATAGTTCCGCTAAGCCAACTTTAGTCACAAGTTCTAATTACATATCCCTAGTTAATTACAAAGTTGAATAATTTTTCTAGATCTGATCGGCATATTAACGGTCAAAAATCTTACTCATCTGATATATATTCATGCATTTTTCAATGCATAACAAACAATGAACACAAGAAAAATTAAATAATAACAATAACATAAAATAATTCTATTAACATCAAACATTCATATAATCCAACAAGTACAAACATGTTTGTCTAAAAAGATCTAATCTAAGGAATCTAACTACATATATTGCATATAGTAATTACAATGAGTTTATATGGAGAGAACATGAAAATCAAGGATGATAAAGATTTTCAATGACTTCCAAAACCCTTAAAATTATCACTTTGGTATTCTAAGCCGTCATTTTCTCTGTTAAAATCCAGACTCCCTAAAAAATGCACAAAAAGACCTATTTGTAGCAAATTCTATGTGGCAGAGTGGAGTAGTGTTGCGCAAATATGGTATGCATTACACCACGAGGAGACATGCATCGTGTCATGATAACATGCATCACGCGCGTGAATTCTAGGGACTAAAGATGCCATTCTCTTCTCTTTTTCTTTAGAATTTTTCTAATTCTCATATTTTCCACTCTTAGTAGTTTTTTCTCCATTCTTTGCACTATGTCATAACTTTTACTCATTATTTCAACGTTTTCATCTGAATTTTCTATTAAAAATAACATAATGACAACTGCCATCACAACCCGAAATTTACTTTGTTGCTTGCCCTCAAGTAACATGTCTTCACACTGAACATATCATTAGAATTAAAATGCATACCCTTACCAATTGACGTTACATTTACCTTTACCCTTACACTAATTATTTTATCAGAATTAAAATGGTTACCCTTACCAATAAAGTGTCTCTTATCTCACATATATGCAATCAATTTGAAATAGTAACCACACAATCAACGTACAAAATCATTTAATAGTGAGTTTGTAAAGTTTCTAATAAAATCGATCAAAGTCATATCTAAAGACACACTTTTGAGGTATTTTCAAGGTTGTAACGTGGCTTATGTCAGGGTAGGATGATATAGAATAGTAGGCTTACACCTATGGAGTTATGTACCTAGTTTTCCTTTTGTTACTGGAATCCTTCTGTATCACTCTTTCTTGTTCACTTGGTACTAGAGAATTCTTTTTGTTGGTCCTATTTCTCAATATTTTCTCAATTTTTTTTTGAAGAACTCATTTTTCCTTCTTGTTTTTATTTTTATTTGTTTTGACCAATTTCTCTAGTACTATGATCCCAAACTTAAACGTTGCTAACTTCTAAGAGCAGCCCCCGACTTATTCTTTTGCATTAGACACGGAAACTGATTTTTTTACCTAACTCCAAAGAGGATGGAAATATTTCATCTTTCAAAGATTAAGGGCTTATATAACAGGCCATGGCAGCGAAAGAAGAGCTAAGGCTTAAAGTGGTTAGCAAATGATATATTCATATCAACATAAGATGGCTTAAAACGGCTCAAAGTTTTCATAAACAACAACCTCAATTTGTATTTATCATACCAATAGATTCAAACTAGAAATAATGCAAATTTTAGAAAATTACTAATGTACGACTACTCTCATAAGAAACATAAGTGAACAATGGGAATATTTGGTTCAAACCATTTAAGTTGAGGTATATGGAGATTGCATACAAGTAGTTTGCTTCCCTTTTCTTCATTAACTTTCAATCTGCATGGGAACTTCATTGTTGATCTCTTATATTCATTATTTTTCTGGTGATCCTTTTTTCTTTTCATCATGGCATTAGTAAGGTAGCAAGTTAAAGTAAAGTAAATAACAGAAGTAAACAAGTTCATTAATTAAAGTAAAGAGAAGTACAAAAGAGGAAGAATATTCTTGAGAGCTAGCTATTACTCTTCGTTGGACCATAGTTCAAAAGGGAAATAAACTGAAATAAAAATAATCAAATTTAAATAAAGCTAAATAACATCGATTTATGGATTACCTCCCTTGCAGCGCTTATTTAAAGTTCTTAGCTTTACCATTTTGATCTATGTTAAGGCGACATATATGACACAAAAAACACATCATCTTTCTTCTTCCTTTTGTTTTACAGGATTCCCATGAACTTGAGGTATTGATGATGTTGTTCCCATATCTTCTTTGGTTCTGTAACAACGAACAAGGCATAAATCGCTTATAATACCTTATCAATTTATTCCTTTCCATCAACCTTGTTGCTAAAATAACTTTTAGGGATATGCTTTTGTTGAATATGTTCGTGTTGGATATTTATGCCTAAACAAGTTCTTGTGCTTGAAACTTCATCCACAACCCGATCATACTCCCTTTGAATTCTTGTTCTTTTCTCAAATATATTTTTCACCTTAGACTTTTTTATTCTTGATTTAGTTGCTTCATTCGGTGGCGTTCACTTTTCTTTTTCTTTCTCTTTTTCAAATCCTCTATGATCGACCATTTCCCATTCATTTTCGACTTCTCTATCAACTTCCTCATCCCTAGGACTATCTAAAGTATTCCTGCTAAAGCATCCACTTGATAGAGCTGTCAATTGTTCAGATAACAACCCAGTGTGATTTTTAATATTCTTCATGGATGCTTCAATGTTCTTGTTTGATGCTTCAATGTCCTTTTTGGATGTTTCAATGTCCTTGTTGAATGCTTCAACTTTTGAGTGTATTGCTTCAAAGTTTCTTTGAGTTGATATGAATGGTTCATAGCTTCTTCTAGAGAAGATAACTCATTTTCAAGCATTTCTTGAGTGGCCTCACTTTCTCTAAATTGCCTTTGAGTCAACTTCATAAATTCGTTCAAAGTCTCCTTTAGATGGGATGACTTCCTTGGCAATGAATCTTGAGGAGCTTCTACGTTGAAATTTTGAAGTTGATTGTGTCTCCAATTAAAACTGGAATGGTCATCCCACCATGGGTTATAGGTGCTGAAGTAATGGTGCAGATCTTGATAATGTCTTGTATAATGTGCTTCTTCAATGTATGATACACAATAACCATTGGTGTGACCTCCTCCACAGAAATCACATCGTAGGGGCCTTATCGGATTAACATTTGCTTGAACTCGAGTTGAGGCAGCCAATTGCTTTGATAACGCTTCAATTTCTACTAGTAGAGAAAGTTGAGAGTTAGCTCTATTATACATATCTTCATTTACTTCACATACACAATCAGAAGAGAAACACATTACTAGCACTGAACTAAATAAAAACTAAATAAGACCAGAAATTTGGAAACTAGAATAAAGAGAAAAATATTTACGATAACAAAATTTTAACTTAAAAAAAATGAAAATAAAAATAATTACAAAACTTAAACTCGTCGCACAAAAATTGCATTGTTGAAATTATCAACAATCCCCAACAACGACGCTAAAAGCTTGATGGACATTTCTAGCCATTGTACTAGTATCATCGAAGTAATGAATAAAATTCGTCTCCATAAGGATTGCAAATTTTAACATGGTAACTATGTGTGAATTAAAGTAAATAAAAGGGTTTTTTTTCTAGAGTTTATTTGGTTCGAGAATTAAACGATAAAATTAACGGAGTTGAAATTAATTACTAAAGGCGATTAGTTCATACTTGTAGATGAACTGTGCATTAATTAAATTTATAACATGTTAAAGTATTTCGGCGAATTAACATGGCCGATGCACCCAATTTCTTGGTGTACATCTCACTGATCTACATAATAATTCCCTAATTCCTTAGGCCAATTCAGAGTTAAATTAGGCATTCTAAGTTTATTAATTTAAAAGCCACAACTTCTAATTACCTATCCCCAATTAATTACCAAGTTGAATAATTTCCCTAAACCTGATCGGTAGACTAAAGGTCATAAATCTCTACTCATCTTATATTGGTTCATGCATTCGTCAATACATAAAAGGCAATAAACACAAGGATAATTAAATAATAATAATAATAATAACATAAAATAATTCGATTCACATCAAACAACCATATGGTCCAACAAGTATAAACAGGTTTGTCTAAAAAGACATAATATAAGGAATATAGCTACTTATAGTGCATATAACAATTACCATGAGTTTAGATTGAGAGAACATGAAAATCAAGGAATATAAAGGTCTTAAATGGCTTTCAAAACCATTAAAATTGTCACTTTAGTATTCTAAGCCATCACTTTCTCTATTAAAATCCGGACACCACCAAAAGTGCACAAAAATACCTATTTATGGCAAATTATGTGTGGCAGAGTGGTGCAGCATTGTGCCACGATGAGACATGCATCGTGCCATGTTGGTATGCATCACACACGCGTGAATTTCAGAGGTCAACATTGCTTTTTTCTTCTCTTTTTCTTTAGAGTTTTTCTAAGTCCCATATTTTCCATTCTTAGTAGTTTTTGCTTCATTCTTCACACTATGGCATGAATTTTGCTTATTATTTCGATGTTTTCATCATAATTTTCTAGCAAAAGTCACATAATAACGACTGTCATCAGTTATGCCTTAAAGGGCTTTATCTTTATTTTACGCATGCACAATTGATTCACATTTGATGGTCTGGTGGTATCTCCATTTTGAAATTCTATAATCGTGTTTTTGGAAACCCTTGTTAGTATGTTATTCAATAAACTAGTGTAGAAAGGAGAAACTTCATTATATGACAATAAAATCAACATGTGAGTTCATTTGTTCGAAGTCTGAAACAAAAACTAAAAAATAAACATTTTTTTCTTCTTGATTGTGATATATTGAGATTAGTTTCACTTGGTAAGTTTACGACTTTCTTCTTTTTTCTTATCGTGGATTTTTGTCCTCCCAATCACCATTGATCTTAGCCCATACATATGTGAGGTTAACATTGAATTGTTTGACATTTTTTTGGGTCTTTTTGTTGTTATGTCATCCTTTGATAAGAATGGGCTCCTTTGCTATTTGAATTGTCATGGGTATTTGCTTTAACGGCCTTTTTCTTCTACATACTTACTCTATTTGCAATGATTTTCTCCTATTAGAATTTAAAGGATGCTAAAACAATTTTTGCAAGCTTCGAGATCAGTGTCAATCGTGGATACAACATTCTCCTCAATGTGGTGTTTTAGTTGTAAATGTATTGCCAGCGACATGACCCCGAGAGTAGCCAAAGTTGGTTGTCCATGATACTCTTGTATATCAACTTAAGGTCAATCACTAAAAATTACATCTTTACCATCTTCCTCGACTCAATTTTCCAAACAAGATTATGATGTCTATATATCTACAAGGTTTAAATGTCAATCCATTAAACCTCTAAAGATCAATCCTTTTGTATGATACCAGATCTTTTCGCATCATATCTGGGACGTAGAACATCGATATGGCTTACATACATAGTCCTAAGAGCTTCCTTGATTGATTAACATATAATAGATGTCATAATTTTCTATTACTATTGTTACTAGCAAGAGGACGTAACAATTTTGCATACCGTTAATTAATTCCTTGTCATAGATTGATATTGGGTGTGAGCCTCACATCTAGATTTGTTTCCTAAAACATCATTTCTCTCAGTTTGCTCTTCGGAGAACTACATGAGCCCCCCATGATAATTGGAAAGATCTCATGATATTATCTTTGCATTTCCCATTAGGCTTCATCTATATGTCCTAAATGGGTATGTAGTCCTCTTAGAGTCACATATCGTCACTTTTTCCATCTCCATTCTTGTGTTAAAGGGAAGGTCTTCCTAGGATTCAAAAGTTTCTCCTTGAACATTCATCATAATAAAGAGGTTCTCAAATTCTGATAATGTCCCTCCGACAACGATATAGGCCACCAATAACTCATTCTCTTCCTCGTTGTAAGATTTTTTTTTCTTGGTCACCTATGCCACTTCACTCTTTCCCAGGATATGCCATCTCTTGATATTTATTTCTCTTGGTTAGAAAATCTAGACGTCTTTCCTCTTCAGATCATATATATTATCGTATCTTTCAGTGGGATGTATTCTTATGTGTTGTAGCCCTTTCTTTTATGAAAATAAAAGTATTAGGATCTATCCAAGTCGGAACACTCACAAACCTTCTTTAGAATTTCAACCCTTTCTTTGTGGAATTCTATGTTGATGAACTTATGCAGGTTTTTCTCTTTGGGTGTGTTCAAATAGGAGTAATCCATGTATTTTAAGGTGGATGGTCCACCCCGACTCTCCCAATTAGGCTAGTGTCCCTTATTCTTATCTCGATTGGTTCTTCTTTCCAAGTTTCCCTTAACATCACCGCATCTGACTTCCTTTAGATATCTATGTACCTCCGTTATAGATGGTTCTACTTGCACCAAACTTCTCCTTGTTGTTGAACATAAGAATCCACACATAAGGAAGTGAATTGCGGGTTTTAGAAAAATGATAGTTTGAAAGAAAAAAAAATCATTATCGGAGTTAAAACTTTTTTTGATAAAAACCTTTGAAAGATAGTAGTGATAAGTAAATATATGGAAAATAAAGAGTTAAGGGCAAGAGAAATGATACCAGGAGTTATAGAGGTTCAGTCGAAATAAAATGACTTAATCTTCCACCCAAGATTTGATCTTGAGAGTATATAATAATTCTTAAGAGCTTTTAGTAGGTTGAACTCTTAAATCCCCTTATACAAGGAAAAATGAAGTTTCAGTCTAACTTCCAACCAAACAATGAACACTGGAGAGAAAGGGTTAGTCATCCTGGCAAAAAGCATATTAAACTAGTTAGTCTTCTTTTCAAACATCAACTTGAAGCATATAGTCCCCAAGATAAATTGAATTTTTTTACGGACTTATCTCGAACCAAGATGGGCTTTTAACCATGATGAACTCAAAAATCAAACCTAGGTTTTGACCAGCTTGACCACGAACAACATAGATTTTAAACTAGGCTTATCTCAAACCAAAACAAGCTTTTGATCAGGGTGAGATTACGAATCGAAATGGGGTTTTAACCAGAATAACCACGAACCAAGTTGAGATCTGAATCGAGCTATTGTCAAACCAAAGAAATCTTTTAACCGGGATGAGCTTACGAATCACAACGCCGACTTAAAAACTAAATCCCCAAATTAATATTTTAACGGGTTTAGGTTTTGAATCCCAAACAAACACTTCCTTATTCATAAATTATTCAACAAAGAGAAAACACTCATTGGTAAGTTTATATCAATGCCCTTTTCAGAATACAAATTTCTACACCATACACAAAAAATTTCTCGAAGCGCTACGACTAAATTTAAGTGAGAGAAAGTAGAAAAATATTTTAGAGAGGGTGAGGAGTGAGATAGGAGGCTCACGTTTCTTGATGTGGAAATGTGAAGGGAGAGACATCTATTTATAGGCTAGAGGTTGGCACAAAAAAGGAAAGATCCATGGACCAAAATTTATTTGTCAATCGATTGGTATCTTGACACAATCGATTGGAAGCCCAATATTTAATCGATTGCAAAACTTAAAAAGGAATGAAATCATTCAGAGACATTGGCCTTCATAAAGACATTGTCACAAACATTTAAGGACATTTTTTTCACTAACGCAATTGATTGGGTATGAGTGTCAATCAATTGGACAATACAATATTTTGTCCAAAACTATTATGATAGTCCCGGGTCAACTAGCACGACTCCAAAACATTTTTATACATATTTTGTTAAGAAATATAGGATAAAAAACTTGTATTTTGTGTGTGCGTGCGTGCATTCATGCGTGTGTGTGTGTGATTGGGTATGTGTGTGTGTGCTCGTGCGGACGTGTGCGTGTGTGATTTTTCCATATAATAACTTTACGGAAAAAAAAAACCTTGTGATTGTACAAAACACAGTTCACTCATACACAATTCGGCGAGCTTTCACTTTCACACTTTGAATCTTCAAGGCTTGTCAAATAAGTCAATCATATAAACACTTTTTTTGAATCTTTTTAGAGATGAGGCTTAAGATATTTTCAAGTTGAATGACATCATCAAAGGATGTTTGTAGTGATCACCAAACCCTAATTTTTCGCTTGCATTTTTAACCGCTTTGCATATTTGAGTCCTCGTAAGCTGCTGTAAAGGTTGTTATGCAAGTTAATGCTAAAAAATGAGAGGTATTTAAAGTTAGAAAAAGATATACTTTAATGTGACACCTTAATTGTCTTTTTTTTATAATTGAATTTTAGGGTTTGAAGGACTAGAAACTTTTGTATAGTATAAAAATGACATATATAAGAAGATCACTCATACTATGGTTTTATGGTTTTGCTCTTATGAATTGCTCCAATCAACTACACTTCTAGGGCATGCCCATCTTAATTTTCACAATGCGATAACCTTAAAGGATATCAACCAAGTGGAAGAATCATTTTAAATATAATTAAATGGTAATGAAATTTGCTCAAATTGATGATAAAATATTGATTCATACTAGTACCCTGCAACAACTCATGCTGTTTCTGGTGAACTTTTAAGGCCAACTTATCTAAATTTTCTAAAAGCAAAAACTGAAATAGTATAAATGTACATGTTCAAAATAATTTGATTTAAAAATAAAATAAAGACGGAATAGTTATACACTTTTACTAGTGACCCATTTTTTTTCTCTTTTATAAAACCTAATCAACCAGTGACATTTATACTCTAATGAAGACTATTATTTAATTTTTTTTTTTTTTTTTTTTTTTTAATTTTGATATGAGTTTTAAATTTTCAAAAGATTTTCTTTTAATGAAATGTTAAAATCTTTAATCAAATTATACTTTTAACTAACATCATGTATATTCATATAAAAATAATAATAGTATTATGTTATCAATTTCGAACTAATATTTTAAACTTTGTATTTATGATAATGATCGATAAAAATAATTTGGTAATATTTTAAATCTTTTACTTTTATTTATGAATATTTATTTGTATAAGAATATCAATTTAATATTTTTATAATTAATAATTATATTAAAAAAAGAAGAAAAAAACAAATAGGAAAGATTGAATCTCATTCAATAAAATCCAAAAGAAAATCCAATCAAGGAAACCTAAAAAAGCTCCCTAAAAACTCTTCTTTGATGAGATAAGACAAGGCCTTCTACTACATAAGATCTACAATATTATATTCATGATTAATAAGTTCATCTCTACAATTGTTCGTTAATAAGTTCATGATTAATAAAAGCTCCCTAAATAACCATGTGAATATATGGATGAATATGTGGAGTTCTTTGATATTTTGGTTTGATTTTAAAGGTTATCCAGAATCCTATGTTCATGAATGCAATTTTCAATCCATCCTCTATAAAGATTTGAGCTAAGCTTGGAACAAACTACTATTGGGGTGAAAGTTGCATGTATTGTTAATAAATATAGATTTCTATGAAAGTTATGAGAGTGTTATACTCAATCAAAACATAATAGAACTTGACAATTTAATATTTTACTCGTGTTCAATATTTATAACGCTTCTAACTGAATTGAGTATGAGCGCAAAGACTCGTTTGAAAGAAGGAATATACATGTTGATAGATGAAACATAAAATGTCATAATGTAGGGAGGATCAAGCCAAACATAAGGTGTCATGTGTTGGATACAAATGTTAGTGGTTAAATTCCCCTTCACTTATGAATGGATGAAATGTTAAATTTATAAGAGAGGTAACTCATATACTTGATACTTTAAGATTTTGAATAAAGATATGTCATCTCTCTTTTGAGGTCATAGTGCATTAGTCATGTTCTTACTATCTCCTTTTCCGATCTCTCTAAGAAGTGATCCTATAAAAGAAAGGTTGAATTTATAAAAAGATGCGACAAAAAACTACATACTCCAATATATTTATCACCTAACAAATCTTCAAATCATCAAGAATCATTTTCTACAAAAAAATCTATGAGTTAAACAACAACAACAACAAAATTACCAAAATTACCATAAAAAGATATTTATGAATTATGCTGAGATTGAAGGAGTGAGGGGGTAACATCTACGCGCGCAGTCTCAGCCGAATCGTGCCGTAGGAATAATGCTCAAAGGACAATGATGACTCATTTGTCTCTAACAAACCTTCATCTTTCTTCTACTCTCACACTTTTTACCATAAAGAAAAATATCAAGTATCTTATTCATTTCTTAACTTCATCACACATTTTTCACCTCTACTTTTTTCTTTTCATTTCATTTTTTTTATTCTAATATAAAAGATCTCAAACACAAAACTGAAAAAATTGGACCAAATAAAAAGGTTGGGAAAAAAATCTAAAAATTAGAAGAATGAATCAATTAAAAAGGTGTGCAATTTTTTTTTTGATGTTACTCATATTAAAACTATTTTTATTTGAATTTATAAATCACAAAGATGTAAATGTAATTAGATTTCTGTATCAAGTTACCAACTCATGGTGGACTTTATTTTTTAAAATAATTTACTATAAAGAAAAACTAAAATATTTCATATTAAAAGAAAAAAACTTCCAAGTTAATTATGTTATTTTTTGAGTTCTCTAAAAGGATATCGGCAAATGATGCACGTTTGTTAGATTTAAAGTTTTTTTGTAAAGATTATCTGTGCATTTCTTTTTTCTTGCACCATTTCTTTTATAATTTTTGAAAAATAAATTTGTAGAAAATAAAATATTTGCTGAAAACTTGAAAACGCAGCAAAAATGTGCTCTTGCCGTTTCATTGAACTTAATCCCTCTAAGAACCTTAAAAAGAAGTAATTTAGATATAGAGTATTTTAGGTTTTTAATAAATGTTTTAGGTGTTTTTGAAAAAGTTTTTCTTGATTTGATATTTTTAATATATAATCATGATATTTTTTGTTGATAAAATTAATTATACTCTTTTTTTTTTACTTAGAATTTAAAATCTTGAGTTATATGATTAATAAAGTTGATTACTATGCCATTAGGAAAGTGTCTTTGATGAGATAAGATGAAGAAAGTTTAGTCGAAACAAGAGGGCCAAATATAAAGAGATTTGAAATTATATAATCCAAATAAATTAGAAATATTTAGTAAAGATCAAAATTAAAATAACCTTGATTTATAAGGACATTTTGCATAATTAAGAGTTATTTTTATTTATTGTTCTAAAGTTATTTACATATTTCAAGTAAATCAGTAAATTTTGATATTTTTAGAAATTATTTATATTTAAAATAATTTTTGGGGTCAAATTTTATCTTTTAAATATGTATGACTTGGATGTACTATTACAAAAAAATACATGTAATGTCAGACGTGAAATTGATTTAATTTAACTAAAGAGGCGAAGTAACGAAAGACATTATGAAAAAAAATTGTCACTTTACCCTTCAGTTTAATAATAACCGAGAGATTAGTAGAAATGATCATGAGTTCGATCCTCGACAATAATTTTTTTATATTTTTCAAACTAGCATCATATACATCTCATAACAAAACCAAGGGGAAAAAATAAATAAATAAATTCAATTCAATTAATATATATATATATATATATATATATATATATATATATATATATATATATATATATATATATATATATATATATATATATATACTCATTATATTGTTTATACAGACTATTAATAAATTAATTTGTTTACAAACTACATTGTTACACATAATATTAAAGTAAAAATATTGTATTTGATTCATCGTCATCGCTGTCGGTGAAGAACTCTTGGAGAAGAGAAAATGTTAGGGATCATTGTTTCATTGATCTTGAAGAAAATCAATTGTCTGATATAAAAAAATTAGATAAATAAAATAAATATTTAGTTATATGATTATTTAAGAACATAAGCTTTGAACCCAAATAATTTTATGTTCTTACCATTCATCCTTGAAAACTTTTTCCAACAAAATAATGAGAACACATCCTTGCCTTTTTAAGTTTCAAAGTTTTCATGTTAAATGTTTCATTATCAATTTTTATGATCCATAATGCTTTTATAATTAGGGTTTTAGGTTTCACGAGGATCATTAATGACTGTCTTGAGCATTGATACTTATTAAATAGACGACACATATTTGTTTAAGGACGTTGAATAAACTGAATAGACACTCTTATATTTCACCTCAATTATTTCTCAAAAACGAGGTAAAATATGTTTCTTTTTAAATAAAAAAACAATAAAATATGTTTCAACTTAAGCGCCACATACCTCTCGATTTCTGTCAAAAATCAAAGGAAAAAAGTTTTTTTTTAATTATTTTTATATTTGCATTGTTTACACAGAATATTAAAATAAATTGTTTAAACAAATCAAGAGTTTGACAATGAATTCTTGAAGAACAACTTATCTTTTCAAATTTCTTATAGGTTATTTGTTTCAACTAATAGAATTTTTTTTGTACTTGCAATCTATTCCAGAGAGATTTCATTATCTTGAACAAATATTTTCATGCCAAATACTTTCACACGAAAGAGAAATTAATTATTACGTTTAGGAATAAATTTCTCAATATTGTCAACCTAGGAAAGGAATAAATTTCTCAATATTTTATTTGATTGATAACGTAAGAAGGTTATTACAAAAATAAAACAACAACATCAATATTATTATGTGAGATAAATTGCAAGGGCAGAAAAAATATTTTGTTAAATATTGAAGAACATTGAAGATTTTTTTAATCTTGCAATTCACCCCAAAGAATGATGCATGAGACTTTGGAGTGGCTGCATCTAAGTAAGGTTTATGCTAAAATTTGATTAACGAGTGCTTTTATAGTAAGATATGATAATCTAATCTCTCGATTATTAAATATAGCCGAAGGAATTAATTATTTTCAAAGAAATAATAATATAAACTACTAATGTTGGGATTCGAGACATGTCCTGAATTATTTTTCCCCTCGATTATATTTAGAAATTGAAGGAATATGTTATATTTGTTAAAAAATAAAATAAAACATGGTGTGCATTGACCTTTTTCCTCGATTTTTTGTTGGATGAGATGAAAACTTTGATATGAAATGTATTATTTTTAGTTGTGAAATGTAATTGGTGAAATAATTATCTAAAGTAAAATTTGATGAATAAGACTTTTTTTGTCAAGTAATGAATAAGAATTTATTAATGAGAAATAATAATAAGTATTTAATGAATATATAATTAATACTATACCGAAATAACAAACAAATATGTAATAAGTTGCGCTATTATCCCTTTTTGAATAACAAAATAAATTCTCTTAAAAACTACATTCTTTATCCTAAAAGACACATCATTGATATGTACGAACCTTTGCACTATCTGTAAAATGATCCATTATTTCTAGTGCTAGAAAACCAAAAGTGCCAAATACAAATGGTATGAAAGCATGTTAATTGTTGGAACACATTTTCTCATGCTAGATCATTTTACTTGAAATGACTTTGAAGTAAAACCTTCCGTCCTCAGTCCCACAAATGAGAAAACCTCAATCAAGTCTACACATGCATGTTTCCCTCCTACCCACCCGTACACCAAAACATCTACTGGTCTAAGTGGCAATATGCCCTCCTATGGGACAACTAAGAAATTTACAGGCACAACTTTCTTCATAAATACCGCTGAAATATATCAAATAAGATATCTATAACAAAGTCATATCAATATTTCAATCTCGAAAGCTCCTTACAATGAATGGTGTGTTTCCCAAATGAATCATAAGCGAATATTTAAGGATATTATGATACTCTACCAGAGACATATGTTAGCCTAAACCATCGATAAGGATAACAAGGAGAAAATCTAAAGCACGTGTTATTTGCAAACAACTAATAACTATTTTTTATCTTGAGGTTATGTCAAACTTTATATCCATGTCTTTAACACTTTTATTAAAAAGAACGCTCGTCAAAATATGTTGTGCTTTAGAAGGGACAATGTCATTTCTAGTAAAACCGCTAAGGTCAAAATATGGAATCAAACACTAAGACCATCCAAAGGTTTGTCAAAAATCACGGTCCATACCATTTGTCTCACCGTCTCTCAATATATGATCATGTAACACCTAAGACTGAGCCCTAAAAGTCACAAACATGTATGAAGCAACCTCTATTCGAGTACAAATACAATTCCCAACTCTAATAGGTAAAGAAACTACATCAATTCTTTTTTTCTAAGTAAAGAGATTTGTATTAAAAGCAAGCACTAACGGTGCTTAACCCAAACACAAAAGGAAAGATAAATTAGTACTGAGCCTGGCAAAAATGACCCAAACTACACCAACTATAGAGTAACACCAGATAAGGGATAAGAAAACCACTCATTCCTATCAATGTTCAAAGACCCTAGAGATCTAGCATCAAACCAATCCCATAATATTTTTTAGAAAGCAAAATCATGTCATCCAGTCCTTTGCACCATTCTTTGAACAAGATATAAATCTCCATGAGCCAAATTGCCACATAGTTGACATCCAAAATTAAAGCTTAAATTTCTTGGTACTCTTTCCTTTCATATGCGCATAAAAACAAAGCAAGTGATCCATTAGAGTTTCTTCACTTGTTATCGGAGAGACCTTAAGCCAACTATAGATTGAATGCCACACGAAAACAAAAGTTGTGCAACAGAGAAAGAGATGAAGATGAGATTCCTCTGGCCCCAAACACAGTGGGCACACAAGATCGTGCTGACCCAATACCACTTTGCGCTTCACTAATTCGTCTCTAATTTACAACCTATGAATAATCAATCTCCAGTCAAATGTCTGAATATTTCTCGGTAAATTAGAGGACCATACTAGATTTAACGCTTTAGATTGTTCTCATCTACCATGCCACCTTCAGCATATGTATCAACAAAGGTTGCATATCTTGATTTTACAATAAAACTATGTGCATCTCGTCACCATACGAAAAAATCTGTTGAGTCATGAATTGGACTTATGTTCATCAGAATATTAGAAAGTTCCCTCACTTTTGTACCTGCAGAATCAGCCATGGGATCGATAGAATTACCAATGTTCCATATCCACTTGCCTTGTAGCAATTATCCCATTTCAATTATTTTATAATTTGGTGCCTGAAGCATTTCAAAAAGGACGGGGAAAAGAAGCTTGAATGGAATCTCACTGTACCACTTAGTGTGCCAAAAATCTATACCAGACCCCCTTTCCGACTTACAAGAGAAACTACTACCAAACCAATTACGTTCTTCCACATCAAAGCCAATCGAGATTAAGAGATCTTGCAACCATAACGAATGTTCCTTGCATCTATTATTGTGGGACCAATCCAACATCAAAATTTGATATCCATGTATCTAAATTGTAACAGAGGATGCCAAATTACATTTTGATCTGAGAGGATTCGCCAAGCCCATTTCTCAATCAAAGCCAAGTTGAAAAGTTTGATATTTTTCATTCCAAGATCGCCTTCTAGCCTAGGCTTGTAAATCGTGGCCCAAGAAACCTAATTTATTCATTTCTCTCTATCCCACTCCAACAAAAAGCCCTTTGAATATCGATAATCTCATTTATGACCCCCTTTTGGTGCTTTATAAAAGAGGAAAAAAAAAAGAGGTAATGCATTCAAAACAGAATTTATGAGAATTATTCTACCACCTAACGAGACATTCTTTCCTTTCCATGCGAACAACTTATTGAGAATCTTCAAAAGAATTGGTTCCCGAGTTGAGCACCTACGAGGACTAACGTCCATAGGAATATCAAGAAGTGTAAAAGGAAATTGACTTATCACACATGAGAGGAAATCAAATGATACCTGCAAAAAAAATCTTAACTAACACTGAAATCTAAAATCTTGCTTTTGTTAAAATTAACACGCAAATTTGATGTCAATTTAAACTCGCTAAAACCTCCTTAATATACCATAAATTCTCCCAACAAGTCTTGCCCATAACTATAGTGTCGTTGTATTGTATCAAATCAAAATCCAAATTTTATTCAATTGAGAACAGAAAGAAACATGATGGCGAGGAAGCATTTCTCAAAAGCCATGCAATTTCTTC